>NW_016813148.1:481565-487023 GCF_001698545.2 Rhinopithecus bieti
AATCTCCTGACCTCGTGATCCGCCCGTCTCGGCCTCCCAAAGGGGAATTAAGTTTTAAGATGAGTGGACTAATATGGTGATGATTGTCCTCTGAGTGTGGTAATTATTGGGCTGAGATGAATGGGGATATGAAAGGTGATGATTTAAATTCTGATACATTTCTTGTTTTAAAGTAAGTAGCACAGTTAATTCAAACTATGATCCTAAACACTTAGAATGGGGGGTACAGTGTAAGTCCTTCTTCTTGAAGGTATTCAACATATGTCTGTGGGGGTAGAAGGGCAAAAGTCCTATTTTATGGAGGGAAAGAGAAAAATTGTTCACTTTCCTATGTCCTATATCTCATGATCAAGTGCTAATGAAGTACCACAAGATGACAGTTGTTCCTATTACTTCACATATGTCACTATTCCCAGTGTCAACAAGATCCTTGATGTAATACAATAGGGTGGTTGACAGGGAAAAAAGGCTTCATGGCTCAGATCAGTCTGGTAAATCAACACATTGGAACAATAAGGCTAGGAAGCACTTAAATGTAGGCTGAAACTTGCTGTTACTATGCATTAGCTTACTTGAGAGATGCTGACTAAGAAGAATGAAGTAGAAAGCAATGAAGTGATATTTAACAAGCATGGGAGCATGACTCAATGAGGAGTAGAAATCAATGAAGCAGAAACAGACTCCTCTTGGCCGGGCGCGGTGGCTCAAGCCTGTAATCCCAGCACTTTGGGAGGCCGAGACAGGCGGATCACGAGGTCAGGAAATCGAGACCATCCTGGCTATCCCGGTGAAACCCCGTCTCTACTAAAAAATACAGAAAACTAGCCGGGCGAGGTGGCGGGCGCCTGTAGTCCCAGCTACTTGGGAGGCTGAGGCAGGAGAATGGCGTAAACCCGGGAGGTGGAGCTTGCAGTGAGCCAAGATCCGGTCACTGCACTCCAGCCTGGGTGACAGAGCGAGACTCTGTCTCAAAAAAAAAAAAAAAAAAAAAATGCAGGAATGAATCAACTTCCAGCCCTTTTCAGGATCCTTTTTCGTTTGTTTGTTTGCAACTAACTCAGCCAAGCTGAGTTCTAGTCATATTTCTTCCTGTTCTGAATTGCCTATATTTATGTCCAGTTATAGACATGAAAAATAGTCCACTAGAAGCATAATTGCCCATCCTCCTTACTCCTCAGCCAAAATTGCTGTTTATACTGCACGAGTTCTAACTCACAATGTGCCTAAATGTCATCACTCAGTCAGTGTCCAGCTTAAACCAAATACATCATACAATTTCTCTATTCAGAAAATAGGCTGGGAGTAAACAAGGACATTAGAGAGAACATTGTGCTAATGGATAGGAGTAGAATTCAAACACACACAAAAAATAGAATCCAAAAGAAATCTTCAGGGCAAAGTTATATTGTGTTCCTAAGAACAATTTTGCAGTTTCCAAGGCTGCTGAGAATGGTATTTTTAGTTTGGTTTAGTATCAAGGGACCAATCATAAAAATGGTTTAAAAGCATGAGTTCACTATTCTGTAGCTAATATTCAAGCAAGGATGTATGGAGAGGGAGTTACTGTCTTTAGAAACAAACTATTGAATTTATAAACAGGTGACAATAATTCATTCTAAAATATAAGATAAAAGTTCAAATTATCTAGCCTCGTCTTTGAGGTTTCCCATAACCTATTGCCTTCTTTCTCATCAGACTTAGTTCTCAGTATAGGTACCAGTCACGTGGAGATATTGTACGCTCCCTTTGTGACTTTTCTCATGATGTTCTTAGAATGAAATGCAGACTTCTGATGCTCAAGCCATGTGAACTTCATTCTCCAAAGCTCTTCTCCAATACTATCTCTCTGTTATCCAACCCTTATATGATCATAAAGTCACTTATAGAAGAAGAAGGAGACTTTTTTTATTTTTGCCTCTATACTTGGTTTACCACAGTGCTTTGAAATAATATATACTCAGTGCCTTGTCCCTTCTATGTACTTTGAGTCAAAATGTAATGTGGTTGATAAAACCAGGGGTCCAAATCTGATACTTAATTCTACCTCCATGGTACATAATTCTATACAAATTATGACATTTTATAAAAATTTATCCTAAGTTTACAATGATGATAACAAGTCACATAAAATAGAATATATAAAGGGGCTTACCACTGTGTAACATGAAATTACCAACTAATATCATTTCCTTTTATTTTTCAGTCCAAAAGAATACCTCAACTAAAGTAAAAGAGGAATTCAGATCTTAGAAAATAGATAGTTTGGTTGAGCTTTGAGATAAAGCTATGGATATAGCATGCCTCTAAGAAAGACATTTCTTGCTTTTTGAAAACTTTTATTAGGCCAGTGGTGATGGCTCATACATGTTATCTCAGCACTTTGGGAGGCTTAGGAAAGCAGATCTCTTGAGACCAGGAGTTGGAAACCAGCCTAGCCAACATGGTGAAACCCTGTCTCTACAAAAAAAAAAATAATAATAATAACAATAATAATAATAATAAACCTAACATGGTGGCATATGCCTGCAATCCCAGCTACTCAGGAGCCTGAAAAAAAAAAAAAAAAAAAAAAAAAGAAAAAAAAAAAGAAAGAAAGAAAGAAAGAAAGAAAGAAAGAAAGAAAGAAAGAAAAACAGAAAACAAACGAACAATAACAACAACAAAAAAAAACACTTTTGTTTCTAGCATTGCAATGAGAAAAGATACTGAATAGGGTTTTCCCACAGAAATATTATTTCATTGCAAAGCCTATATTAAGCATATAATTTTGAAGATGGAATTAACATGCCACCACCTTGACCTAAGTATTTTTAACATGAAGTGAGAAATGGAGTGGTCTGTCCTAGGGCACTTTCCATGTAAAAGAGTATGATTCTTTATGATAATAACTTCACTTATGACTGTTTATTATTAGTAACAGTGAGCAAAGAATGTTGAGGCAAGTTGTGGAATCAGTTCTGGAGTTGTGGAAGCAGATGTAGTGAGGATGCTTTTGTCTTTTTTCAATGTTTTATTTTTAATTATTATTAGAGATAATCAAGCATTGGAAACTTTTAGGGGTGGAAGATATTACTGATTCTCAATGTGGCATAATGAAAATATATCTAAAAATGGCTTACAGAAGCAAAATGTGTTAAGGTCTTTAGCTAAGGCCATTACACCACTGTAAAAACTTCTGAATAAACTAAAGCATATGCAAGTAAACATTCAACTAAGGGTGTGTTGCAAACAAAACATGACAGTTGGAAAATGGCTCATGGAAAATTAGCTAAGGGGGTGTGTTTTTCACCATTACATCATCAGCTCAAGGCACTCAGTGACCTTGAAAGAGAAAAGAATATGGGCATAAAAAAGATATAAAATACATATGAAAATTATAACTCAAAAGATTTCTCAGTTATGGCCATTGGCACATAGTGGTGTTTGGAATCAATCTGCTGATAGGTTCTTTCAAATTTGAAAGAAATGTATGGCTAAAAGAAGCACCAGTCTGGACTTAAATGTACTTTAAGGCTAACAATGACATTGGGCCTCCAACTATTTGAAGAGCAGGTGGACTGAGAGATCAGTTGAGCTCTTAATACAGGCACATTTATTATTGCCTACTTGAGGACAATGTAAAAGGAAGAATGTTTCAGGTGTCAGAGCTATGAGGAATAATGGGCAGGGATGCTACTAATTAGAGAGGCAGCCTAATTAAACATCCTCCCTCTGATATTACTCTCCTGCCCCAAAGTCTTAAAATCCTTCCACTTATCACTTTGGATATCATGGTCCACCATCAACAAAATCTCTCATAAATTTAATCTTGTACCTGACATTCTCTAAATGTCATTATCTAAATATAATTTGGATCTGCCCCGAGAATACAGTTTTCTTTGCATAACTGGTCTATGATGATACTCTCTCTAACAGCCATTGGTCCCAAAAGTAAGGTAGCCTACCTTATTCTCCTCGTTATGGTTTATAAACAAACCATTATCTTTCCTCAGGTAACTCACCATTATTTCTCGAGAAATGTAGTTTCTGAAATATAACCAGTTTTAAAATTGGAAAATTAGATGTATATTTTCATTTAAGAAGTCTTATTTTAGAAAATTTGATAAATATAATACTCTGATAAAATTGCTAAATAAAATTGTGAATTTGTACTATATATCTTGTTTTCTGATACTTTTTTGTGATTTCCCTTAGATATAATCAGCTAGCATTCACGAGCATTACTAGGAAAAGTAATAGGTTACTCAAAATCATATTAACTCATCATAATATTAATTGCTAAGACACTGAGTGCAGTATTTATTGTATAGATCTCTCTTAAGGCTATACTTTTCAAACATCTAGCTTGCTTTTATTGTCAACAGAATGACCATTAGAAATGTTTATGATTTCCCTTTTTTTGTTGTTTTGTTTGTTTGTTTTGTTTTGTTTTGTTTTTTGCTAACAAGTCCAAAGTCCTTTTGGCGCTACCTCTAACAATTATAATGTATTACATTGATTCTCTGTTTCAATTTCTTCTTATTTTAGAACATTATGTTTTCTTTTCCTCCAGCCCTTTCATCTATTTGTTTGCTTTATTTTATAGTGGTGTGCCTCTTTTCTCTGTAAGTTAACTTATATCTTTCTGAACTGGGGCAGAATATCAATCGGTAACTCAATTTAAAAACAACAACGACAATGAATATGTCTGGAATACTGATTACACGTTTTAAGGATCAATTTACATGGTGTCAGAGATATTAGACAGATTATCAAAACAGACCCAAAGAGCCAAGAAAAGGATCTAATCTCCAGATATGAAGTTTATGACATAAGAATTCCGCAGTAATTAGTCAAAACTCTGTCAGGATGATGGAATGGAGCTATTTAAATAAATACTATCTGAGGTCAGAGTCCTTGAGAAGGAAAAGTTTTAGACATTTAGGTGGGACAGCAAATACTGAGAGGACTGTTGATCAAACACAATGTAGGTAAGAGTAAGGAAAACACTACCACAGTTGAGATTTTTTTTGTCCTGCAAAGATTCTTCAAGGAGAAATTAGAAGTCAAAATTCCCTCCTAAACCTACATCCAAGTACCTGCTCTCTAAACCTTGAAACCGGTAACAGTTATTTTTGTGTTTCTGTTAGCTACAATCTCAAAGTTTCTACCTATCAGAACTTACCTATAACTGACCAGGCGCGGTGGCTCACGCCTGTAATCCCAGCTCTCTGGGAGGCTGAGGCGGGCGGATCACACGGTCAGGAGATTGAGACCATCCTGGCTAACACGGTGAAACCCCGTCTCTACTAAAAATATAAAAAATTAGCCGGGCGTGGTGGCGGGGCCTGTAAATCCCAGCTACTCGGGGGCTGAGGCAGGAGAATGACGTGAAACCGGGAGGCGGAGCTTACAGTGAGCCGAGATCATGCCACTGCACTCCAGCCTGGGCGACAGAGCAAGACTGTCTCAAAAAAAA
>NW_016813148.1:487074-493956 GCF_001698545.2 Rhinopithecus bieti
CACGGTCAGGAGATTGAGACCATCCTGGCTAACACGGTGAAACCCCGTCTCTACTAAAAATATAAAAAATTAGCCGGGCGTGGTGGCGGGGGCCTGTAAATCCCAGCTACTCGGGGGCTGAGGCAGGAGAATGACGTGAAACCGGGAGGCGGAGCTTACAGTGAGCCGAGATCATGCCACTGCACTCCAGCCTGGGCGAAAGAACGAGACTCCGTCTCAAAAAAAAAAGAAAAGAAAAAAAAAAAAACTTACCTAAAACTTCAAGAGGATATAATTTCAGAATATAGGTTTTTACTTTATGTGTGATCACTGCATTCCTTTCACAAGCAAGAAAACTCAATGCTTACTTCATGTGTATACTCATATGTTGAAAAACTATTCAAAATTTATAATATAACTTTACATTCAAGCAGAATAGTACATTATCCGTAGTATTTTGAAGATTGAGACTATTTCTAGCTACATAGCTTAATTATTTCAGAGTTGAAATTACTTTGGTCAAAATAAATTTACTATTTATTCAAAAATTACTTTTTAGGAACAAAAGGGTGTAGAGCACAAATAATTTCATTGCTAGATTTGGGGAAGTTTTACTAATCAATTTATACAGACAAAAATTTGTTCACATGGGCAAGCAGCTTTCTTATCAAATAACACCTTACTTTTCAAGGTTAACTTTAAGAACCTCTTCTTGCCACTATCACATCATTAAATTTGCTGAATTAATACACATAACATACTAAATTGACCCTCCTCCATAAAGATGCCCCTTACACTGCTTAAGCTAGACTGCAAAATCTATAAATACATCCCTTGAATCCCACCTTTATAGACTACAACTAAATTCTTTTCAGGATAGTGTTGTCTACTTAAACTGTTTTCATAGACTTAGATTTCCTAACACTTTTCCTGCTGGTTTTTGGTAGGAAATTGTATTAGTCCATTCTGTGTTGCTATAAAAAAACTGAGACTAGATAATTAATATGGAAAAGAGGTTTATTTTTGCTCATGGTTTGCAAGCTGTATATGAAGCACAGTGCTGGCATCTGCTTCTGGTGAAGGCCTCAGGAAGCTGCCACTCATGATGAAAGGCAAAGGGCAGCTGATGTTATTACATGGTGAGAAAGAGGACAAGAGAGAGAAGGGGGAGGTACCAGAGTCTTATACAACCAGTTTTCACATGAACTAGCAGAGGAAGAACTCATTACCATGGAGATGGTGCCAAGCCATTCATACAACATCTACCCCCATGACCCAAACTCTTCCCACTAGGCCCACCGCCAATGATGGAGGTCACATTTCCATATAAAATTTGGAGGGAACACACATCCAAACTGTATTAGAAACTGACAACTGACTATGTAATACCACAAAGCATTGTATCTTTGTATATATATCAGAAAATATTTTCCTCAAATTTATGGCTAACATTGAAAAAGGAATATCAAGAAACTAAACTTTGAACCATACAGATTTGGTTCAAATTTTATATTGTTCACTAAGAACCTATTGAAAGTCCATCATTATATGTGGTACTAACATATCAATCCAGAATTTTGCGTTAAATAGAATAAAAGTCATAATTAGGATAATGGAATACATAACAAGATTTAGCACCCACAAGAATGCTGATCAGACAGGCAGCAAAAACAAACATCTGAGGAATCAGGTAGAAGAACCTAGAGTTTAGATAAATTGATAGTAGACATCCAAACTAATCATCAAGAAGAAAAGTAATAGCTCTAGCTAGGTTTGGTGGCAACAATCACCTTGAAACTGAACCTTCCCCATTTGGAAGAAGGACAAGAACATAGCTGATGATAAACTTGCAGCAGAAAAACACATATGTTCTCAAGAGGAGTTCAAGAATAGGAAGTCTCATGGTTTTAGGTCTTATGTTTAAATCTTTAATCCATCTTGAGTTAATTTTTGTATAAGGTGTAAGGAAGGAGTCCAGTTTCAGTTTTCTGCATATGGCTAGCCAGTTTTCCCAACACCATTTAGGGAATCCTTTCCCCATTGGTTGTTTTTTGTCAGATTTGTCAAAGATCAGATGGTTGTAGATGTGTGGCCCTAAGAAAACCTAGGCAATACCATTTAGGACATAGGCGTGGGCAAAGACTTCATGACTAAAACACCAAAAGCAATGGCAACAAAAGCCAGTATTAACAAAATGGATCTAATTAAACTAAAGAGCTTCTGCACAGCAAAGGAAACTAGCATCAGAGTGAACAGGCAACCTACAGAATGGGAGAAAATTTTTGTGGTCTATCCATCTGACAAAGCACTAAATTCCAGAATCTACAAGGAACTTAAATACATTTACAAGAAAAAACAAACAACCCCATTAAAAAGTGTGCAAAGGATATGAGCAGATACTTCTCAAAAGAAGACATTTATGCAGTCAACAAACATATGAAAAAAAGCTCATCATCACTGGTCATTAGAGAAAAGCAAATCAAAACCACAATGAGATACCATCTCATGCTATTAGAATGTCGATCATTAAAATGACAGGAAACAACAGATGCTGGGGAGAATGTGGAGAAATAGGAATGCTTTTACATTGTTGGTGGGAGTGTGAATTAGTTCAACCACTGTGGAAGACAGTGTGGTGATTCCTCAAGGATCTAGAACCAGAAATACCATTTGACCCAGCAATCTCATTACTGTATATATGCCCAAAGGAGTATAAACTTATTATATTATAAAGATGCATGCACACATATGTTTATTGCAGCACTATTCACAATAACAAACACTTGGAACCAACCCAAATGCCCATCAATGATAGACTGGATAAAGAAAATGTGGCACATATACACCATGGAATACTATGCAGCCATAAAAAAGGATGAGTTCATGTTCTTTGCAGGGACATGGATGAAGCTGGAAACCATCATTCTCAGTAAACTAACACAAGAACAGAAAACCAAACAATACATGTTCTCACTCATAAGTGGGAGCTGAATAATGATAACACAGGGACACAGGGAGAGGAACATCACACACAGCAGCCTGTCAGGGGGTGGGGGGCTGGTGGAGGGATAGCATTAGGAGAAATTCCTAATGTAGATGACAGGTTGATGGGTGCAGCAAACCACCATGGCATGTATATACCTATGTAACAAACCTGCACGTTCTGCACATGTATCCCATAGCTTAAATTATAATACAAAAATAAAATAAAGACTTATTCTTAAAAACAAAAAAGAAAGTCTAGTGGGTCCTGACAAATGTCCTAATAACTTCTAGCTAAATATTAGAACAAATTATTCTTCTTAATTACATGATCTAATTTGAAATAGAGCCAGAAAAGAAACTGTGGCTACAAATGTGTAATGATTTGCTTCCTCCTTTTCTAACACTTTACCAAATTGCATAAGAAGAAGGAAACTCTTATAACTTTTAAAAGTAATCTTTAATCCTTTCTGTGAGATAATTCAAGATAGATTGTTTTCTTTTTTAGAATCTTTACTTACCTAGGTAAGTTAAACATTTCATATGACTGACATATCTGACAGACATTATGTCACTAAGAGGTACTTTTCCAGGAAAGTTATTGTGAATTTTTATTATGCCAGTTATTATTTGAAGATACAGCGCCTGCTTTTTCTTTAAACTAGAAGTGAGCTTTTAAAAAAATTCTTTGCCCACAAAGGTAATGTGCATCACTGACAATTTCCATTCCACACATTGAATGTAAGCAATTTATGCTTCTTAAGTCAGAAGTGTTAACCCTGTGGAGTTCGTGTTTCATTTTATCACTATTTCTCACAACTTGAGGTCATTTTTATGCTGAGAAATGACACATTACTTAAAATAAATATGAATTTTAAGGATATTATTTTATTTTAATAAATCTGAATATTATTTGCTACTTTTAAAAGATTTGTATTTTGAATAATTATTTTCCATTTTAGCATGCATATTTCTTGAAATACAGTTGATTTGTCCCATTTGTAATTTTAATAAATTTGTTTAAGGCAAAATTAAAAATAAAGAGCCAGAATTGGTTTGTTTAATTCTCTCTGGTTAACCTTAGAGACATTACTCATTTAGCCACAAAATACAGAATATTAAAAATATATGAAGAATAAAAAATGCAGTTTTAAGCTAAACTTTCCTTATTGTATAAAACATATATTTACCTGTTCAATGATTTAGCATGTCTGTGCATTTTATAAATTGTTCTGCCTATTATATTTTGTAAAACTTGATCTTAGGGCATTTGTACCAGGTATTTTCATTCCTTGGAACACATTTTCTCCTACTCATCATCTAAGTCCTATTCACTCTTAAGTTCTCAGTTTTTCATTTTAATAACAGCCTCTCCTTGAACCTATTCTATATTAGGCCACCTGTTATTCCCTCATAGCTCACACATTTACTCTCGTAGCATGATTACTTCTTAATACTTACCTCTATTATTTTTGTGTAGGCTGCATAATGGTAGAGGCTGTTCAGTGATATCTTTGAATTTGTGTGTGTGTATATATATAAATCTGTGTTTTATGGTTTTTCTTATACTAAAGTTTAGTACTTTGTAATTTAATATATCCCAGCCTAATCCAATAATTATGTCCTGAGAATGTTTTATTTCTCTTTCATCATTTACTTAGTTTTTTATTCATTCTCTTGATAACTTATACCGAGTTCCTACTATGTCCTGGGATGGTGCTGCAAAACAGAAATTCAGTTCCTGAGATTAACTCAACATTTGAAAGGTACTCAGATTCAAATGTGAAGAGACCGTAGAAAACAAAACTTATAAATAAGATACTAATCATTCTGTTAGAAGTAAGCAAAAAAAGGGAAGAATCTATGAGTTTCTATATTTCATGTTAGGCTTTTCACAGGAAATGATGTACTACATTTTAAGTAGTAATTATCTAATTTGAGAGAGACTCCAGAGCACAGAGAAAGTGATGGTGTGATTAAAATATTTCCAATGGAAAATTTGAATTAGACTGTAGTTGGGCATGCCTTTAGGGCTTTCACTTCACCTGTTCCCTCTATCTGAAGCTCTCTCCTCTTAAATGGACAAATGGTTGACTTCTTTACAGTCTTGAAGTTTTTATGTGAATTTTACTGCAGTAAGTCTTTTTGGTCAACCTATTTAAAATAGTGATTTTCTAGATCTCTCAATGCTCTTTGCCCTGCTCTGGTAGTAACAATTTAAAAAAAAATCTGCTCATTTATGCATTTTATGAAGAAGTCATCATATATCTGTGACTTGCTTTTATTCTATGATATTGTGTCACTAATTTTCTTATAGTCTATTACATGCAGTACACTCATGGTTGCTGATAAATATAACTGTACTCTGTAAATATGAAACAATTTTTTTCATTCCCCTGTCAATGACCATTTACATTGTTTGTGCTATTATTAACAAAGATACTACTTATCCTCCTGTTTATATCTCCAGATCTACATGGGCCAGTGTAATTTTTTTCAGATTTTAGAAGTAAAATATTTTAATCAGGCCAGGCGCGGTGGCTCACGCCTATAATCCCAACACTTTGGGAGGCCGAGTCGGGTGGATCACCTGAGGTCAGGAGTTCAAGACTATCCTCAACATGGAGAAACCCCATCTCTACTAAAAATACAAAATTAGCTGGACATGGTGGTGTATGCCTGTAATCCCAGCTACTCGGGAGCCTGAGGCAGGAGAATTGCTTGAACCTGGGAGGCGGAAGTTGTGGTGAGCCGAGATCTCGCCATTGCACTCCAGCCTAGGCAACAAGAGTGAAACTCTGTCTCAAAAAAAAAAAAAACTTTTAATCATAAGATAGGAGAAAATTCTGGCTCTAAAGATGATGATAAATTTTAAAACCAAGTATTTTTAACTATTTTACACTCATCAGTAATATGTAAAATGTTTGTTTCTGTTCTTGGTGTTCTTTTAAGTCATTTTCAGCCTAGACTAAGAACATAATCTGGGAACATATTCGTTCCAGATATATGTCTCTGACATATTGTTCTAATGTATTGAGTTTCTGATGAGTTTTAACCTGCATATGTGTCAGATGTTTTTGAACATTTGTCTAATGGTCACTTATCAAATAGTATGTTGTGATTAAAAATACACAGCAAAATTTGAGACTCTGAAAATTATATAGATGAGTGCTGCAACACAGATGAATATTAATAGATGGGTGATCAGAGTTAATAGTTCATTTATAAGCCAGATCACACTGTGCAAAACAAGCTAGAGTATAGTTCTTATTTTCAAGCTGAAAATTCTCAGAACTAAATATAGGAGTATTAGACAGTGAGGGAAATAAATAAGTGCATGAAAATTAAACCTGGGTTTTGTTCTATTGAATTTAGGAGGAAGGTAAATACTTCACACAGCAATCTACTAAATCGGAAACATCTTAGGTGGATACTGCTTCTTCATGAAAATTATTCTTAAGTTTGAAGTCTCAGGGTAAAACAGTTTTCAGTAATCCATGAATTCATGGAAATTATACATCTAACAATTATTGCGTTGTAATTTTATTGCTGTGCTTATTTTTGATAATACCTGAGAACATCCATTACTAGGAATCAAGGGCTGCCTTTCTCTGAATCTTCTAGAAAACACAGTCTCTGGATTTTAGGTAATACAAAGATGACTTAGAAGGATGTTGAAGAAAACAGGCCACTATCAATTGATAATAACAGTATGTGAATTTCATAAGCCCTACGTATTATTTTGTCATGTCTGCTTGCAATAAGATCTTTAGTGTTAAAGACGGTATTCTTACATAAATGTTTTGGCTTGTTACTAATTTGTAAGGGAGAGAAAAAAATAAACAGACATGGTTGAGTGCATTTTTCATAAAGCCCTCAATAGTATATTTTAGACATGAAAGTTTGAGGTTTTATATTTTA
>NW_016813148.1:496954-530840 GCF_001698545.2 Rhinopithecus bieti
TTTTTTTTTTTTTTTTTTTTTTTTTTTTTTTTTTTTTTTTTTTTTTTTTTTTTTTTTCCTGAAGATTTCTGTAGTACAGTGAAGTTTGAGTAAGTGTCAAGGCATTTTAAAGATCTTAAATGACAATCACAGTAAAATGGGCACATGATTCCTGGAGAAATAGGTTGGAATTCTCCAGGACACATTTGTGAATTTTCCAAATTCCCTTCTGTTATTGTTTTCTTGTTTTATACCATCATGGTAAAAAGAGATGCTTGATGTCATTTCAATCTTATTAAATTTATTAGGATTTTTTGTCCTAATAAATGATCTATTCTGGAAAATATTTTGTGTGCACTTGAGAAGAATGTGAATTTTGCTGTTGTTGGATAGAAAAATCTGTATATGTTGGTTAGGTCACTTTTCTACATAGTGTTGTTCAAGTCCATCGTTTGTTTATTGAATTTCTGTTTGGATGATCTGTCTATTTTGAAAAGTAGGGTACTGAAGTCACATATTATTATTGTATTGCTGTTTATCTCTCCTTTCAGATCTATTAATATTTGCTTTATATATTTAGGTGTTCCAATGTTGGGTGCATATATATTTATAATGGTTATATTCTCTTGATGAATTGACTCCTTTATCATTATATAATGATCTCTTTTGTCTCTGTTTACAGTTTTTGACTTAAAGTCTATTTTATCTGATAAGTATGGCTGTTCTTGCTCTTTTGAGTTACTTTCACATGGAATATATTTTTGTGTTCCTTCACTTTCAGACTGCGTGTGTCCTTAAAGGTGATTTGTAGGCAGCATATCGTTAGGTTGAACTATATATTTAGTATGCTTAAAAATAATGAAGAGCAAATTTTTGTAGCTTTAAAATATTCAGTGTTGCAATTCTAAAATATAATCAAACTAGAGCCAACAAATAACATTTGAGTCACTACTAATCAAAAAGAACTTATAATAACCCTGTGAAGAAGATATAAAGTTCAGATAAAGCAGAGCTTTTTAACATTAATTTGAAACATGTGGTATAAGTGGAATATTTTTATGTAGGCAAGATTTAATTAGTTCATTCAGGTTAGCAAAAAAGAAAATGTTCTGGCCAGTGTTTAATTCTTAAAAAGAGACACAGTAATCAATGTAGTCATACCTTTCTACAAGAAGAATGAAGTCTGAACTCCTTCAAGTAAGTTGCAAATAGTTCCATTTTTCCAGATATTCTGTTGAGTGGTTATCAAATAAACACCTCCAGAATCTAAAAGAGTGACAACTACTACTTTGAAGCAATGATTATTTTGGCATTTTCCTCTATTTAGGGCAGTTTTCTTTTTTCTTCTTTTTTCTCTCATAATTTCCTTCTTTCTTTTATTTGATTTATTTTCTCCCTTTCTTCATTCCATCTGCCCTATTTTTTTTAATTGCCTTTTTCTCTCCCTACCTTTTTTTTTTGAAGTGGAGTCTCGCTCTGTCGCCCAGGCTGGAGTGCAGTGGCCCGATCTCAGCTCGCTGCAAGCTCCGCCTCCCGGGTTTAAGCCATTCTCCTGCCTCAGCCTCCCGAGTAGCTGGGATTACAGGCGCCCGCCACCTCGCCCGGCTAGTTTTGTATTTTAGTAGAGACGGGGTTTCACCGTGTTAGCCAGGATGGTCTGGATCTCCTGACCTCGTGATCCTCCCGTCTCGGCCTCCCAAAGTGCTGGGATTACAGGCTTGAGCCACCGCGCCTGGTCTCCTTTTTCTTATACAAATGATAACAGTACAATTGCTCATCTCTCTTACTAAACCCACAGGCTTTTGTTTTATTTTGTTTTCCTTTATATTAAAGTATAATTATAGAAAATACAGGCCGAGTGCAGTGACTCACACCTGTAACCCCGGAACTTTGGGAGGCCGAGGTGGGCGGATCACGAGGTCAGGCATTCTAGACCATCCTGGCTAACACAGTGAAACCCCATCTCTACTAAAAATTTAAAAACAAATAGCCAGGCATGGTGACACGCACTTGTAGTCCCAGCTACTCGGGAGGCTGAGGCAGGAGAATTGCTTGAATTTTGGAGGCGGAGGTTGCAGTGAGCCGATATCGTGCCACTGCACTCCAGCCTGGGTGACAGAGTGAGATTCTGTCTCAAAACAAAAAAAAAAAAAAAAAAAAAGAAAGAAAGAAAGAAAGAAAGAAAAAAATACAGCAATAATCAGTGTACATCAACAACTAGTTATTAACAAGTGTATGTCAACAAGTATGCCATAGTATTTCCTTGTTACTTTCTGTGGATTTCAAATTTATGCTTTCTAATCTTTTTGCTTACTACCAATACACCAGTCATCCCCAGCCTATTTGGCACGAGAGACTGGTTTCATGGAAGACCATTTTTTTCACTTACCCATCTTGGAGTAGGGGGATGGTTTGGGTATGATTCAAGCACATTATGTTTATTGTGCACTTTATTTATATTATTATTACATTGCAACATAAAATAATTATACAACTCACCATAATGTAGAATCAGTGAAAGCTCTGTGCTTGTTTTCCTGTAACTAGATCATTCCACTGGGGGGTTACAGGAGACAGTGACAGATCATCAGGCATTAGATTCTCATAAGGAGCATGCAACATAGATCCCTCACATGCACAGTTCTTAATAAGGCTCATGCTCCTATGAGAATTTTAAGCTGCCGCCGATCTGAGAGGAGATGGAGCCCAGTTCTTAACAAGCCACAGACTGTTACCAGTCCGTGGCCCAGAGGTTGCAGTCCCCTTCAGTACACTATAGACAAATTCAAGCTTTACAATTTTTCTCTGAGTACTTTGACCACGTTAACACACATGTTTAACTGTCTTATTTTATTTGCTATTAGTATTTGTTCAATTGTCTTTCTTTAGGGAAAGCAAAATATAGACTTATTCTATTGATACTGATACTTAATTTTCTGTGACCATGACAATTAAAGAAAAATTATAAATGATAATTATTATATTTTATGATTATAAAGAATACAAGGGAAAAGTCCTTATTCACATTCCATGGGGAGTTTTCTATGTCACATATTATCTACTCCTGGAATTTTAAGATTTATCCTAAGCCATTTACTGTGAGAAATAATAATTTGCTCTTTGAGGAAAGATATATCTCAGACATGATGTTTCAAAAAAAAGAAAGAAAAGCTCAAAATTGATGTCAATTATACTTAAATAGCTAAATTTAGCATGTTGTTTATGTGTGTATATATACATATGTAAAATATATTTTAAAACATTTTTATTCTCATTCCATTACTCTATTCTCTGTAATTTATTTAGAGAAATTTTCATAATTTGTACAAATGTTGGATGCTTTAAAAGTTATCAAGATCATCCTCATAATGTTCTGTGTTAGGTTATGATATTTCTAAAGATTGCAAACTAATACAATTTTATGAAGAGATTGCAATAACACATAGGACATGATCAAGTTTGCATCAGTCAGTTACCAACTCTCCTACATTCCCCCCCCAAAAACAACCTCAAAGCCTCAGTAATTTATATAGTCAGATATTATTTTTCTTGCTCCCTGGGTATTTTGATTATGGCACTCTGGGGCTCAGCAGGGAATATCTGGGTTTAGTTTCCAGCAGCTATTGATTTGTGGCTATGTAGAGTGTGTTTTCCTTATATCAAACCATAGAAGTGCCAGAAAATGTGTAGAAATGTGATATATCTCAAAGCCTCAGTTAGAAACTGGCTTAATGTTAATTCTACTCAAATTCTATTACCAAGCGCAAATCCCATGATCAAACCCACACAATCAGAGAGGGGCAAAGGCAGTAATTCTATTTTAATGGGAGGTACAAAGGGCATGGATATATATTATTCTAATAATAGAAGGATACAAAGAACTGGGAACACTGTTGCAAGCTGACATACAAGAAATGTTTATCAATAGCAAATGAAGAAAAATGTGCTAATAGCTTAAAAAGTTATACCAGCCCACTCTTCTAAATATTATTTATGAAATTTTAGTAATTATTGCAGAAATTTAAGTTTCCACTGCATTTTAAAGTATTCCATATTCCTCTTAAATACAATGTGAATGACTTTTTTAATGTGAGCTCCAAGTGCATTTTTTTCTTTTTCAGCCATCTATGGGTGTTTGTTGTTTGTGTAACAAACCACTCTAAAATGTATTGGAGCCAGACAACACGAATGTATTATTTTTCATAATTCTGTGGGTTAAATACATAGTTCTTCTGCTTCATATTAGTTAAACGTGATAATGCATGTGTTTGCACTGAACTATGAGCTGAGCCAGCACACTTCAGTTTTCTTCTATGAGGCATCTCTCCATGTTGTGGCTCATTCTTCATGGCCTTTCCATGAGTCTTCTGTTTTCAGCAAGTTACCTGGACTTCTTTGGGATATAATGACTGGTATTCAAGAGAGAGTGCACAAACAAGTAAAGAGGAAAGCTGCAAAACCTTAAGAACTTGGGCCAGAACTGGCACAACATCCTTTCTATTGCATTCCAATAAACAAAACAAGTAGCAAAACTAGCCTGGATTCAGAGAGAAATGACCTGCTCTTGGAGGGAGAGAAGGCATAATTGACAGCTTTATTCATGCTTATCTATCACCACAGTCTAAATTTGTCAAGATCTATTATTCACTTTTAATGCCTTATGTATTTATATTGCTTATGCAAAGAAAAATTCAACAGCCAATAACATTTAGCTGCTCAAAGGAAGTTTTTTTTAATAATGAATATTAAGTTCTTAAAAAACAACATTAATACTGATACTTAAATTTTATTTTTGATAATTTGAAAATTATCTAGCAAAGACTTGGAATCAACCCAAATGTCCATCTGTGACAGACTGGATTAAGAAATGCTGGCACATATACACCATGAAACTAATCAGCCATAAAAAAGGATGAGTTTGCGGTCCTTTGTAGGGACATTGGAGACAGCTGGAAACCATCCATTCTTAGCACAACAAACTATCACACAGAAAGAAGAAAACCAAACACGCCGCATGTCTCTCAACTTATAGGTGGAACTGACAATGAGATCCACTTGGACTCGGGAAGGGGAACATCACAGGCACTGGGGCCTATCATGGGGGAGGGGAGGGGAGGGAGGGGATTGCATCTGGGGAGTTATAGCATGATATAAATGATGAATTGATGGGTGCTGACGAGTTGGATGGTGCAGCACACCAACATGGCATAAAGTTTAGAATACATATGTAACAAACCTGCACGTTATGCACATCGTACCTAGACTTAAAGTATAATAAAAAAAAAGAAAAGAAAATTATCTACATTTTTTAAATTCTGTCAAAAACAAGATGTTACAAAGAAGCAAAGATACAAAATTATCTATATACTGAATACTGTACAATTCTATTTATATGATTTCATTACATATTGTTATATAAAAGTCTAATTAATAAATATAGATGTCATATTAGTGATTACTTCTGTAGAAGGAGATATAGCCTGGAAAGTGCAGAAGTGAAACTTGCCGAGTTCTGGAAATATTCCATATTTTTTATCTGATTTGTAGTTACACACGTGTAAACATACTGTAAAAAAATCAAGTCATGTTCTTAGCATCAATGCATGTTTTATATGTCATACTATGTATGTTAAATTCATTGAAACAACAACAAGAATAATGTTTTCTTATTGCTAACTCACAGGTCTTTTTCACTATTTTTTTTGTTTCTGTCAAATTTAGTAAGGGATGAATTTTGTGTAGTATACTGATTGTTTTACACTAAGATAAAATAAAAGCTAGATATTTTAAAAATTTCTAAATATTTAACCTAAAGTTTTATTAGAAAATATCTTAAAATTATTTCACATTTAAAATGTTTTTCTAAAATGTGTGTATTTTGTGGGCTGCATACATTGAAATAATCTTTAAATATTTTATATCATAGCATCCTCTCAGCTCTATCTTAAGAAATTCTTACTTAATTGGTCTAGTTTGAAACTTGAGCATCTATATTTTTATAGGTCACCACTCTATCCTAGGTGATTACAATACCAGACAGTTTTAAAACCACTGGTTTATTTGAACAGTGGGATCTTAAAAATCAGGACAATATATTTCTATTATTTGTATCCCTAGTACTTTACACAGAATACATTATTAGGCATAGTAGCCGCATGTTAGGAAAGTAGCATAAATACAGCATGTTGACACAGTTCTTCAACTAAAGTTAAAAATTAAAAATATAACTAAACAAAACAAGCTTTAGCTTTTCTCTTGAAGGTACCTTATTTATATGTTATGATTTCAATAGTTTCATTTACTTTTTTAGAATAAAATCATGTTCTTCAAACATAATCTTCCCATATCTTCCTATTATGTCAATCATTTGAAATGATTACCCATTGTTAGTTTTTGATAATGCACCTGTTTACCTTAACTAAATGAAATCAGATTTATTTATTTATTTACTCATTATATCTGAACAAATTTAAAGTTAGTGATATTTTTAAGTGGAAGCAGAAATTTCAACTGGTAGCTTATTCCACACGACAGCTGTGAACTAAAGTTTTTATAGAACTGCTAGATCTCTGGTGAGATAGGTAGTCTTAATTAATGCCAAATGATGTTCACACCAGGCAGGAGACTTCTTGCTGTGCAGGAGGAAGCAGCACATTTAATTTGTTATCACTGAAGGAAATGCAATACTGGTACTGAATGATGTTGAAGATAAGAAGGACCTATCTGTCAGACTGTCAATTTAGTCTCATGTACTTTTAGTTGACTATGCAGTTGTAGTTAAATAAATGTCTAAATACAAGCTACATTTTGTATTGGATTGATTGCTCTTAGTTTTGCTTTCTTGCATGTTTTAAAAGTCAAGGTCAATTTGTACAGCTTCAGAGGAAATGTTAAGCAGTCACAATTCATCATTTCTTATAATTTTTCTGAATCTTCCTTGATTAGAAAGTTTTAAATTTTTACTTGTAAGTTTTGAAGCTTACAAGTATTAAATTTTCTATTTAATCATTACTTCATTTTCCCAGTAGAGCATATATAGGCATATGTAATAAAAAGGGATACATATATTTGTATATATGCAGTCATGCTCTACATAACAATGTTTGGGTCAAAGACAGATCATGTATAAGATAGTGGTCCCATAAAATTAAAATACCACATTCTTACTTTACCTTTTCTATGTTTAGACGGGTTTAGAACACAGGTATTTACCATTCTATTACAATTGCCTAAAGAAGCCAATACAGTAACATGCTGTACAGGTTTGTAGCCTAGGAGCAATAGGCTATACCTTATAGCCTAGGTGTGTAGTAGGCTACACCATCTAGGTTTGTAGAGGTGCACCCTACTATATTCACACAACAGCACATTTCTTAGAAAGGTTCCCCACGATTAAGTGATGCATGACTGTATATATATGAGTATGTGTGTAATTTCTAAATATATAACCACATTTTTAATTTATCTTAACATTTTTCTAATATATCCATACAATTATGAATGATACTTATAGAAGCCTACTAAAAAAACTGAAATTTTAGAAAGATCTCCTTACAGTTCTAAACATTTTTTTAAAAAGTGTCTTTAGCTGCTTTGATGTTTGCATAGATTGTTAACTACTATGTTTTCTTCATAAATTATATACTTTATCATGACCCAATGTCCTTTTATCCTGTCCAATGATTTTCACCTTAAAGGGCATGTTTTCTTTTATTTTCATTGTATTTTAGCATGCATTACATTTGTCAGGTATTGTTCCTTGGAATAACACCTATAGAAGGAGGGTGAGGCAAAACAATTGTGTAGAGGGAGTAGTCTACCTGCAACACAGTCCCAGAAGGGCCAGCCTACCCTATCAGGAGTTCTGAAGCTGAAATAGCCCATCAGGGTTATTGTGTACTCACAAATGACTAGACACTTATGTCTCCACTTTGAATAGTAATTACATGTAAAGAATATCTACCTGAAGTGACCCCAGAAGTTTCTGTCAACTGAAGGCCATCTCTGTACAACACTGCCAGCTTTGGGGGAAATTAAAAATAGTTCTTCCTTGAAGAAGGACCAGGGTGTTATATCACCTGTCCACCAAAAATTTTAATTTTTGTGATAAATATCAGCATCATTTTCTCTTACGTTCTTTCTTTGCTGAAGAGCCTAATTTTCATATATTATTATTTCTGTGCAGCCTCAGGAATATTCGTTAATATATCTGGTAGTGCAGGTCTGCTAGTGAAGAATTCCTTCGATTTCTTTTACCAGAAATGTCTTTATTTATCTTTCATTCTTAAAGAATATTTCTGTGGAATATGAAATTCTTGGTTATGATTTTTGTTTATTTACTTATTTTTGTATCTCTTAGCACTTTAAAGCTATTGTTCCATAGTCTTATGGCCTCTGTAGTGTCTGATAAGGAGTCAGTGGTCAACCAAGTTGCAGTCCCCTCTTATGTAATGTATTGGTATTTTATTTTATTTTATTTTATTTTTTGATTTCAAGATTTTCTCTTTATCTTTGGATCTCATCAATTGGACTAAGATATGCCTAGGTGTGGTTTTCTTCATATACATGTTGCTTGGAGTTCACTAGCCTTATTGAAGCCTAAGTTTATATCTTTAAATAAATGAAGAAAGTATTGAGATTATTTCTTCAAATGATTTTTCTGCCCTATTCTCTTACTCTTCTTCTTCTGAGACTCCATTACATGCATATTATAGTTTCTGATATTATCCCACAATGAGACTGTTTACTTTTTATCCCTGATTTTTTGCTGTTCTTGAAATAGGATGAGTTCAATTAATGTATATCCAGGTTAACTGATGCTTTTCTCTGCCTTCCCCATTCTGTTCTTTAGCATATCCATGAATTTTTTATTTCAGATATTGCATTATTCAATTTAAATGTTTCCATTTGAAGTTTCTAAGTTTTTTCATAATTAATGCATCTGGCAAGTATTTTCTATCTTCTTTCACTGTGAGCATGTTTTATTACACATCTTTGAGCATGTTTATAATTGCTGACTTAAACTATTGTTTAATTCCAATGTCTGTGTTATCTCAGATGGCCTTTTCTTTTCAGAATAATTCACATTTTCCTTGTGTTCCATATATGGAGTCATTTGGGATTGTAAAATGACTCTAAAAGTTATGTTGCAGAGACTGTACTCTTTTACATGCCTCTGAAAAGTGTCAGTTTAATGTTATAACAAACAATTAATTTCGTTGCATTCAAACTGCACTTAGCTAACTGGAATTTAAAAGCAGTTGTTTGAAGAATTTTGTAGTGAGAAATCCACAGGTGGGAAGAGGCTGGCAGATCCCTTCCTCTCTTGACTTGGCATACTGTGGCAGGCTTACTGTGGCAGGCTTACTGCGGAACCCCTGTAAAGCTGTTTGCTTTCTACTCTCCTTGTACGTTTAGAGACAGGTAAGGCACAGCTTATGCATATAGCTTATTTTTGCTTTGGAGAATCAGAATGTCTTCTACCTCACTGTCAGTGAGTAAACAGGAACTAATTTATTCAGTAATTCCAGTAGTCATAGAGTTCTAAAAATCAACCTCTCCTCAACACTAAACTCTAATGCTGTTCTCCTGACATATTCATGGGTAACGAAAGAGGAAACTGTTCTGTCTCCCAATTCTATCTGCCTGAATTCCAAAGAGTGCTCCATTTCATTATACAATGCTGCTACATAGGTCTCAGAAATATTTTGGTTTTGAAGAGGGAGAATTTTGAAATTAAATATAGATAAAATTGAACCATATTCAGATCAGTATGATTTTAGAACCTATAGATATTTGCCTGCATTCTCTAAGGGAACTGAATAGCATGCATATTTTGTTTAGTGGGTATTAATGGTTCCATGATTCTAATTTTGCTCATTTTTCTGGCATATATTGGCTACCTGCCCTACTTTTGCAGTTGGCCAGTTTTGCTTATAAAGACCAGGCTGTGCTGTGGCCTTCGTCCCATCATAGCATATCTTACCCCGCTGTATCTGATATTAGGCTCCTAAATAAATAAAAATAAAACTTTACTATTTATTCACTAACTCTAAAAATGCCTTCTCTTCTAGTTTATTACACCCATACAGAGAAAAACCATAGATATTTTATAATGTAGTTTAGATGCATAAGTGGCAATACTTTTAAGTGTGAAAATTAGTGACAATTATTCAAAAAGATTTTTTTACTAATAGCCATTATTCAGGGAGATCGTTCTGTAGTTTTGCATGCCTTTCATGTATTGCTACTCAAAATGTGGTCCATTGATCAGAGCCAGTCTGAAAACTGTTAACTGCTGGTCTGTGACAAAATGAGTGCGGAAATTGAGAGTATGTGTTTATTAATTTTTATGGAAATTTGTTGGACTTATTTCTTATCTGTGGAATGTAATAATTTAAATTACTTTGTATTTTTAAATCTTTGTTTCTACATTTTACTCTCTAGTAATTCCTTTTTATTGTATTTTATGAAGTTTTTTTCTGTGATATGTTAAAGCAACAAAATTAGCGATGTCTGTAATAAAAATTGTTTCATAAGCATTTCCTTGGCAACTAAGGATATAGATATAAGTGTAAGTACATTGGTAGAAGCATGCCTGCACTTGTTGCAAAATAACTAAAAAACTTCAGTCAATGAAAGGACTTGAGACAGAAGAATTAAAGAGGATCATTGTATTTTCAAAGTGAAGAATGCCTGAAAGCAAGAAAACCACTGCAAATCTTAGTGTTTAGATGGGAGATGAAAGTCTGGTTCAAAATTAGAGTAGAATAGAAAGAGTAGAAATAAGATGGAAGAGATTATGTTAATTAAAAAATATCTGTAGCTCTGAACCCATGTTCTTATGGTACATGATTATGTCATTAAACAAATTAAATAACACAAAGGGATTTCCAGTAGGATATAATAAACTTAGTCACTGTTTTGGAAGCACACACCTTTAATGAAATAAAATGAATGCATACTCCATGTATCTATATCTAAGGGCCTATAATATTAATACCATGATTCTTTAAATTCTTAAAATATACAACTTTCCTCATTATTAAAAACTTTTCTAAGGGGAAATATATTTGAAGACATGTTTTATGAGAAAATTTTGCCTTACATATCATTTTAAGGGCAAAAATAGTAACTGAATAAAAAAATTAAGTCTGAGAGAACAAAAATCTGATAGAGGAATGGTTATTTACATTTAGATGATTTTATTACTAGATGACATACATATATTTTGAGATATAAAGAAGATGCTCATGAAAAAATACTTAGATATGATGAAAATTGTAGCAATATATACATGCCTGGAATTTTACATATAAATTTTGGAGGTAATTGTTTACATAGGGTGTTTTATTTCTAACTTTTAGATAGCCTTAAATATTAAATTAGATATTTATGGAATTAGGCCAAGTTCAATGAAATTGATATTCTGTATTTCTGGGAGGGGGTATGTGTTTAATACCGTTTTTATGCACATTGGGCACATCAACTAATATCATTAATACTGTAAGCCTAGACTGGATAACATATGCCATCAATTTCTATGTACTTACAGTCCGTTCCCAACAGTGTGGGGAAAAAGCCCACAACTTTGGTAATTCATTTATACCTATTTCTTCTATGGACCATAGTGAATGCTACCTTTTAAACCCATCCGTATAAGATTCAAATATATTTGGATGCCTAGGTAACTTCTGTCACTTTTATTTTATTATTTTACAAACCATCTGATTTAGCCAGTTGGTCCTTTTTTTTCTCTCCTAAATAAGTAGTGTTGAACCACATTTCTGCAACTTTTCTCAATCGTATTCTTTAATTCAGGACCCATCTAAGATTCAGGCTTCTTCATGAATATTCCACTATCTGCCCAAATCTATCATTAAATGTATTGTTTCAAACATTTATTTGACAGTATCTACTTTTATTGACTTCCCTTTTTTTCTTATTAAATGCAATGCACAGTTTTACATTTTTGAAGTGTTATGTTTTGAAATTCTATGCATAGCAATGAATATGTATAGATTTGGATGAAGTCCAGCATGTACCTGTTGAAGTTCTTGCCAGATCTCTTGAGTGTTAAGGGAATCCTGAAGCTAATTGTTATTCAAAGGGCAAGTCCCATTATTTCCTGTCACTTTCCCTGAAATCAGTACACAGACGTAGATGATTTGAAGCTGAAAAATGACCAAACTGTTACTAGAAATCTGAAGCATTGGGATGTGACATTCTGGGTAAATGCTGTTTAAGCAGCCATGAATAGCTTTGGAGGAGTTGTCTTTGTTCACTGCCACTGTTACCACTAAGGAAGTATTTACATCTAGGAAAGGTGGATGCAGGCCCACTAGTACACCTCCTGTTTCTATCTCGTTTAACTACATTAGGTTCCCTTTTTAAATGAATCTTATACTCTCAGCTTGGTATTGCCACTGTATTCCACATTTAGGCTTCTAAGCTTACAGGATCCTACTTTATATTCATACTCTCAAGTGGAGTTTCCTGAGTATTTGTGAGCTTTTGGCCTCCACCTAATTGTTTTAGAACGTTAGTGGCCCCAAGTCTGTTTGAATGTTACTCTGTAGCCAAGGTCACCAATCCAAATATTTTACTCATGTTTGTTTTTCTTTGAGACACTTATTATATTTTATTGCCCAAAGTTCTGTCAGTATCATATCCATTCATTTGAAATGTTGTAAGACCAAATTCCAAAAGAGGATCGGTAAATGATTTTTCTCCCAGGACGCTTCCTACTGTTATGCTAGTTTATCAATATGGAGCACAGCATGGAAGAGTTCTGGGAGAGGCAGCCTCAGAAAAGGTATATAAAACGATCTCTGACACCTTTCTCCCCTATAAAACAAGGTGTATCTACTTGTCTTCTATTTGCATGACTTATAGGAGCCCATATATTCTCCAAAGAAGCTGAGTATGTAGACCTCTAAATATAAAATGTAGTTAAAAGTTGATGGCTGATGGAAAGAGACCCTATATTAGTCCATTCTCACACTGCTATAAAGAAATACCTGAAACTGGGTAATTGATGAAGGAAAGAGCTTTAGTTTGCTCACAGTCCTGAAGGCTATGCAGGCTTCTGCTTCTGGAAAGACCTCAGGAAACTTAACAATCATGATGAAGGTAAAGGGGAAGCAGTCACATCTAACATGCCTGGAGCAGAAGGAAGAGGAAGAGGTGAGAGGTGCTACACACTTTTAAAGAACCGGATTTTGGAACAACTCACTCACTATCACAAGAACAGCACCAAAGGGGAAATTTTACCCCATGATCCAATCACCTCCCACTAGGCGCCATACCTCCAACATAAGGGATTGCAATTTGACATGATATTTGAGCAGGAACACAGAGCCAAATTGTATCAGACTCTTATTAATGGAAGCCCTAGATATTTGTGTCAGGGAACAAGGTAAAATATCAGTATGAAGAACCTACTTGGATAAGATTATACTGTTTAATATATAATGATGTTGAAATTTTAGGCCATATACTAATGAAATCCACTTGTACTAGCATAGTTTCTGACATATTAGCCTTTAAATTATTGGCCTCTAGCCAACATCAAACAATATGTTTGCTTCGATCTATATTACATCTGAACCATTTGTCCAGTTTGCTCTCTAGAGAAAAGGAAGGACCAATAGGATCTATTATGTAAATAAACTCATACAAAAATTTTAAAGAAATTACTGAATATAATCTATCTTTACATAGTGACCCACCCACAGAATAGGAACCATGAAACAAACCTAAAATCACCGAAGGAATAAAGAGGCAAAATATTCGAACTTTCACATTCTCTTATAGTTGCTAATACAATAAAGTTAGCTAAAGAAACCTTCTCTCAGAAACAAGCAGCAATGCCCTTTGTTTTCAGCAGAATGTAACATGTTTCTGCTTATGCCAGATTTGAATAAAACAGATAGTCTTCCCAAAATTACACTTAGGTCAAGCTTTGAATCAAACTTCCTTCCTTCCTTCCTTCCTTCCTTCCTTCCTTCCTTCCTTCCTTTCTTGCTTCTTTCCTTCCTTTTCCTTTGTTTACTTTTTCTTTTTAAACAGCAACTATCTCACAATTTTGATATTAACTCTTTTCTCTGGTCACTATAATATGATACGTATGGTTTATTTTATGTATCTTGGCTTGAAACCTTTTTACTATGGCATTTGTCCTTTCGTGTTCTCTGATTTGCTATAAACAGATAATTATGCCTCCATCCTTAAGTGAGAGATTTTTCTAAGATGTCTTACAACCGTGATCTGATTATTATTATTTAAGATACTTATGTTCTTCATAGTTGAATCTCTTGCAGCAATAGCTGATATAGTTCTCCCAGTGAAAGATAAGACTTTCAAGACTTCTTCCTTAGTACCTGGGCACCAGCAACCTTTCCAAGACCACATGGTGCATATGGCCAACTTATTTCATCTGACGCCTTTGCAAATTCACTTCAAATTTAATATCAAATTATTCATTGTCAACTTTCTGCAAAAAGTTAATCTGCCTTCTTTTTAGTAACAACTGGTGTGTAGCTGTAGAAAAGTGATTACTAGATGGACCAACAAATTAATACTTTTGTTTGTTCTACAGGAAGCAATATATTAATATTTTCCAAATTATCATATGAGGAAGGTATTACAATACAAATCTTTACCTTTTAGGCAGTAACATTCATTATCACAAATTTAAATCACAGGGCTTTATATCAATAGCAAATATCTAAGATTTTTAACAAAAATGTATATAATAGCACTTGATAAAACCATGGCAAACACTTACTTGTTTATGAAGCATTAGAATAATGGGAAATATTTGAGAAAACAATCACAAGATAAAATTAATCATGTTCTTCTTTCATTCGGATTTTGTCAAACTCAATCAATGATCTTTATAAGTAATACTACAAATAGGTTCATCTTTTAACCATGTATATGTATCTTTAATAGATTATTAACAAAACAATAGATTTTTATCTAGGGTTATATTCCTAAGCAACCCATTATTATTTCTAAAAGAATGAGAAAGGACCTGCCAAAAGCAGAAATTTAAACTGCTTCTTTTTCATTGAATCAAAATATCCTAACTTCCAAGAACATTAAACAGGGAGGAAAAGGTGCAAACAAATGTGTAAACCAATGACAATGTTTGGCACATAGGATAGCTCGTGTTGAAGAAATAGTGTTGGGAAATGTCAAAGAAAAGAAAGACTGAGGCGTTGTGTGAATGATCTTTCATCTCAGTGTAGAGGGTTGAAGATTTATCTGTAAAAACAGTAATTCAGTGAAAGTCCCTAAACAAGAACATAATACAACAAAATTTTGCTTTTAACAAGAAAATTTTGATAGTTCTTTAGAAGAGAGTGAAAAAACAGAAGAAACACTTATCAAGAGGACAAAGAAAGACATTAGGGCAATAGAGAGGGGTGCTTGTTTGTTGCTTAACTCGCTTTGGTAAAAGAGCACTTAGTACTCTTTACATATGGAAAGTACGTCTTAGAATATGTGATCTGTAAGATAGTGAGTCATTCAAATTTATATATTTCAATAGACATATTCTGTTTGACAAAGATAAACCCATTTAAAAGTCTTATCACCATAAGCAGCTTTGTCCTACAACTCTAAGCCAACATACAACTCAGTAGTATACCCTATCTCTGGTTTCAAGTATAATTTAAAGAAGAGTCTGTCAGTCTTGACAACATGTATTAAAGCTTTTCTGGAATACTTAAAAAAATGATAAAACTACCTAACTGTGCCAAACTTTGTGACAGCAGTTGTTATACTTTTTAATAGTGAAATTAGACCCCAAAAGTTTATACTGTCATTGCTCTAGGTTGGATTGTTTCAATATTTCAGTTGTAATAGATGAATATGGACTCTCTCTCTTACTATGTCTCCTTATTTTGTCTCCAACATGCAAAGATAACACTACCAGCCTCATGCTAATAACTATATAATATTATTTTAGCTTCATTCATTGTAACTACTGGCCATTACCTAAACTACTATTACATAATAAAGTAACTTAGGCTTCTGCCATTATGAAAAAAAAAAAAAAAGATATCGAAATGGGAGGAAGTAAACCCACTGAAATTTCACTCAAACTAATTTTTTATTTTACTTTCTTTAGAAATTTTGTTTGCAAAAGAGGAAACAGAGAGAGAGAGACAGAGAGAGACAGAGAGAGAAAGACAGACAGAATGTTGTATTTTCCCATACTAAATGTAATGTTTGAAAAAAATTATGACCTAAAGCCTCCACACTGGTTATTAAATAGTGAAATGTTTACTGTTGCTTGTGTTTTTCTTTTCTAAAAGGTGAAAAGATTCTAATGAAAAACAATAACTTTTGAAGGCAATGTAAAAACAATAATTCTATTATGTAAACCTGCTATAAACTTAAAATGCAGAAATATGTGTTGTGAATAATATTGAATTACTCTATGTATTAGTCTATTCTCATGCTGCTACTAAAGACATCGTTGGCACTGGGCAATTAATAAAGAAAAGGAGGTTTAATAGACTCACAGTTCCACATGGGCTACGGAGGCCTCACAATCATGGCAGAGAGTAACGGAGAAGCAAAACACGTCTTACATGGTGTCAGGCAAGAGAATGAGTTCAGGAGGGGGAACTCCCCTTTATAAAACCATCAAATATTGTGAGACTGATACATTACTACTAGAATAGCAATGAAAAAATCCACCCAATGATTCAGTTAACTCCCACCTGGTCCCTCCCATGACAGGTGGGAATTATGGGAGCTGCAATTCAAGATGAGATTTGGATGGGGAAACAGCCAAAGCATATCATTCCATTCCTGGCCTCTCTAAAACCTCAAGTCTTCACAGTTCAAAACCAGTCGTGCCTTATTAATCGTCCCCCAAAGATTTCAGCATTAACTCAAAAGTTCACAGTCTAAAGTCTCATCTGAGACAAGGCAAGTCTCTTCTGCCTATGAGCCTGTAAAATCAAAAGCAAGTTAGTTACTTCCTAGATACAATGGGGGTACAGGTAAATACAACCTTTCAAAATGGGAGAAATTGGCCAAAACAAAGGGACTACAGGCCCCATGCAAGTCCAAAATCCAATAGTGCAGTCATTAAACCTTAAAGTTCCCAAATGATCTCCTTTGATTCCATGTCTCACATCTAAATCATGCTGATGGAAGAGGTGGGCTCCCATGGCCTTGGGCAGCTCTGTCTCTGTGGCTTTGCAGGGTATGGCACCCCTCCTGGATGCTTTCCAGGCTGGTGTTGAGTGTCTGCAGCTTTTCCAGGTACATGGTGCAAGCTGTTGGTGAATCTACCATTCTGGGATAGGAAAGATGGTGGCCCTCTTCTCACATCTTCACTAGGCAATGCCCTGCTGCCAACTCTGTGTGGGTACTCCAACTCCACATTTCTCTTCCGCACTGCCCTAACAGAGATTCTCCAGGTGGGATCTGCCCCTGTAGCAAACTTCTACCTGAAGATCCAGGTATTTCCATACATCCTCTGAAATCTAGGCAGAGGTTCCCAAACCTCAATTCCTGATTTCTGCGCACCCACAGGCTCAACACCACATGGAAACTGCCAGTGCTTGGGGCTTGCACCCTCTGAAGCCATGGCCTCAGCTATACTGTGGCTCCTTTTAGCCACAGCTGGAGCATCTGGGACATAGAGCACAAAGTCCCTAGGCTGCACACAGCAGAGAGTACCTGGGCCAGGCCCACAAAACCATTTTTTCCTCCTGGGCCTCTGTGTCTGTGATGGGAGGGGCTTCCATGAAGGTCTCTAATATACCTTGGGGACATTTTCCTCATTGTCTTGGTGTTTAACATTTGACCTGTCATTACTTATGCAAATTTTTACAGCTGGCTTAAATTTCTCCCTAGAAAACGAGATTTTCTTTTATATTCACATTATCAGGCTGCAACTTTTCCAAACAATTTTGCTCTGCTTCCTCTTGAATGCTTTGCTGCTTAAAAATTTCTTCCATCAGTTACCCTAAGTTATCTCTCTCAAGTTCAAACTCCCACAGATCTCTAGGGCAGGGGAAAAATGCCAACAGTCTCTTTGCATAGCAAGAGTGACTTTACTCCAGTTCCCAACAAGTTCCTCATCTCCACCCGAGACCACTTCAGACTGGACTTTATTGTTCATATCACTGTCGGCATTTTGGTCAAAGCTATTCCACAAGCCTCTAGGAAATTCCGAACTTTCCCACATTTTTCTGTCGTCTTCTGAGCTCTCCGAACTGTTCCAAACGTTGCCTGTTATCCAGTTCCAAAGTCACTTCCACATTTTGGGGTATCTTTACAGCAGTGCCCCACTACCTCAGTACCAATTTACTGTATTAGTCTGTTCTCATGCTGCTAATAAAGGCATTCCTGAGACTGGGTGATTTATAAAGAAAAAGCTGTTCAGTGGACCCACAGTTGCCCATGGCTGTGGAGGTCACACAATCATGGTAAAGGGTGAAGGGGAAGCAAGACAGGTCTTACATGGCAGCAGGCAAGAGAATGTATTCAGGGGAACTCCCCTCTATAAAACCATCAGATCTTGTAAGACTTATTCACTACCATAAGAACAGCATGGGAAAGATGTGACCACATGATTCAATTACCTCCCACCTGATCCCTCCTACAACTGGTGAGAATTATGGTAGCTATGATTTAAAATGAGATTTGAGTGGGGACACAGCCAAACCATATCACTTAGTACCAGAAACTTTTAATAGATAACAGTTCCTTAGGCTTTCGTATATGGTTTTATTTATTTTTATTCATTTATTTTATTATATCCACATCCCTTAGGCATTATTTCTGCATACACATATTTTAAAATCAAAACCCATTTAGTGCCTTTGCAACAGTGTTGTTGCATCAGTATGGGCACAATTCAAGAGTTGTTCCTCAACAGAAACCTAGAATCATAATTTCTTTTCTTTTCTTTTTTTTTTTCGAGACAGAGTCTTGCTCTGTCACCCAGGCTGGAGTTCAGTGGCACAAACTCTGCTCACTGCAAACTCTGCCCCCCAGGTTCACGCCATTCTCCTGCCTTAGCCTCCTGAGTAGCTGGTACTGCAGGCACCTGCCACCATGCCCGGCTAATTTTTTTATATTTTTAGTAGAGACAGGGTTTCACCGTGTTTGCCAGGATGGTCTCTCTCTCCTGACCTTGTGATCTACCTGCCTCGGCCTCCCAAAGTGCTGGGATTACAAGCGTGAGCCACCGCACCCAGTCCATTCATTTTTCTTATAGAGACACTATGCAAGTTGAATCACTTTACCTCTCTTTTTACCAGCTCACATAAATCCATGTACAAGTCTCAAGTTGCTTATGTACAGTTGACAGTGACTTTGATTCTTACTGTTACTGTGTCTTCAGATACAAATTTGATCACCCCATTAGAAAGAATGAGTGATTGCTTTTTAAAGTCATCATTAACAAGGCAGCAAATTATCAATGTCAAAGAGTTTTTCGTATGTTTTCTTCTAGAAGTTTTACAGTTTCATGTCTTATTTTAAGTTTTTGTTACAGTTTGAGTTCATTTTGTGTATGATGTAAGGTAATTCTGGTCCAATTTCATTCTCTCGCATGTGGATAGTCTGTTTTTCCAACAATATTTGTTGAAGAGACTATTCACTCCTCATTGTGTATTCTTGGCACCCTTGTAGAAGATCAGTTGTCTGTATTTGTGTAGGTTTATTTCTGGACCCTCTATTCTGTTCCGTGATGTATAGGTCTGTATTTTTGATAGTACCATGGTGTTTCAATTACTGTAGCTTTATCACATATATATTTTTGAAACCAGAATCAGTTTTGTTCTGCTTTCTCAAAATTACTTTGGCTCTTCTGTGTCATTTGTGGTTCCATATGAATTTTAGATATTTTTAAAATTTTCTATACAAAATATAGAATATTTGGAATTTTTATGTTAATAATATTAAATCTATGGATCACATAGTGTAGTATGAACATTTTAATAATATTAAAGTCTTCCATGCCATGACTATGGATATCTTTGCATTTAAGTGTGTCTGTTTTAATTTCTTTCATCAGTGTTTTTGCTATTTTCAGTTTACAAGTCTTTTTTGAATATGACACTAAAAGCACAGACAGCAAAAGCAAAATAGATAAGTGGAAGTGCAAAGAATTAAAAGTTCCACTCAACATAGGAAGCAATCAAAATAATACAACGGTAACCGATGGACTGGGAGAAAATATTTCAGAATTATGTATTCAATATGGAGTTAATTTTCAAAATAGGTAAGGAACTCCTCCAACTCAATAGCAAATAATAATAATTATAATTCTTTTTTTTTGTCTTTTTTTTTTTTTTTTTTCCTTTTTGTGGAGAACGGGGTCTCGCTGTATTACCCAGGCAGGTCTCGAACTCCTGGGCTCAAGCTATCCTCCCGCCTCTGCCTCCCTGAGAGCTGGGATTACAGGCGTGAGCCACCGCGCCCGGCTGTAATTATAATTCAATTTTAAAATGGGCAAAGGGCTTAAGCAGATATTTTTCAGAACAACATATACAAATAGCCAGCATGCATATGAAAAAAATCAACATTATTATCAGAGAAACACAAATCAAAACTAGAATGAGATATCATCTCACACCAGTTAGTACAACTATCCGTTTAAACAAGGTAGCACATGTTGAAAAGAAAGTGAAACAATTGGAGCTCTTGTACACTGTTGAGTGGGAATGTAAAATGTTGCAGCAGCTATGGAAAACAAGGAATTTTCTAAAAAATTAAAAATAGAACTACCATATGATCCAGCAATCCCGCTTCTGGATATATATTCAAAATAATTGAAATAGGATAGCTGCACTCTTTTGTTATATGCAACATTATTCACAACAGTCACGATATGGAAACAACTCAAGTATCCATCAGCAGATGAACATATAAAGAAAATGTGGCATAAATACAATGGAATATTATTCAGTCTTTAAAAAGAAGGAAATTGTGTCATCTGCAACAAGATGTTGAATGCAGAGAAGGTTATACTAAATGGAATAAGCCAGTCATCAAATGGCAAATGCTGTGTAATTCCGATAATAAGAGACATCTATTACAGTCAAAGTAATAAAAGCAGAAAATACAATAGTGGCTGCTAGAGGTGGGAGGATGTGGTAAATGGGAAATTATTTTTCAATGCGTATAAGTTTCAGTAGTGCTAGATAAATAAATTTCAGAAATATGCTGTACAACATTGTGCTACAGTTAAAAATACTGTGTTATGCCCTTCAAACATTTTTAAGATGATTGATCTCTCACGTTGTATTCTTACCACAAACAAACAAGCAAGCAAAAGTAAAAAACACAAACAAAAACAACAAAAAACAAAGAGACACAAGAAGACACTGGGAGGTGGCAGACATGAATTACCTTGATTGTGGTAGTGTTATCATGGATGTTCACATATGTCCTAATTCATCAAATTATATACTTTAAATATGTGCAATTCTTTATATATCAATTATAGTTGAATAATATTTGAATATATTGAGTAACATTTTTTAAAAGGAAACTAAAAAACAATTATAAAGGCTATATAATTGTACTGGGCCGTGTGCAGTGGCTTATGCCTATAAGCCCAGCACATTGGTAGGCTGAGAGAGAAGGATTAAGTCCAGGAGTTTGAAACCAGCCTGGGCAACATGATGATAGCCCATTTCTTTTAAAAAAAAAAAAAAAAAAAAAAAAAAAAAAAAAGAAGAAGAAGAAGAAAAGATAAGAACAATAACATCAATAATGACCCATTATAATCAAAAACAAAAAAATTTAAACCAATGACAAGTGAAATGTAAATACAAAACACATTTGTATAGCTAACTCACAATTTATAATGTAGTTTTCACTAGCTAGTCATAACATTAAGGATGTGATAAAAGTTATTGTTTTAGTTTGATTTGTGTTTAGCTTGTAACTGTTTCTCATATATATATATATATGTGTGTATATATATATATGTATATATACACACATATATATATATATATATATGTATATATATAATCATTTTCTCTTACTGTCCTAGGGTGATGTACCCAAGAATCATCTGCATTATCTGTTAGGTATCACGAAAATTGAGGCACTTAATAACAAGCTCTTCTAAGAAGCTGCAGTTCAACCTCCATGTGTAATGTGCATACTCTTGAGATAATATCTTGAATATTATTGATTCATATATTTATATATGTATACACATATATTCATATAGAGATGACAGGATAGATTTCATTAATAGCTATCTTTATCTGAAATGTTTATGCCTTTTTGTGAACTATTTATATCAGGAAATTTTATATTGATAAATCCAGTATGTGATTATTAATGATAATAAGAATAAGTTACCATTTAAACTGGACCAAAAACTGTGCTAAATACTTTTGATACATTATTTCATTTGATTCTAAAAGGAAGACTAGAAGCTATCATTAAATTCACAATTTTAAAATAAGTTAGTTAGAGACTCCTGCCGTGGTTGAATAGTTTAACTACAAAACTAGAGTGCTTCACTATCACAGTCTATTAGCATCCTTGGAAAAGTTAACATTGGGAGTCAGGGACCAAAAATAATACTTGCTTGGCATGTGGAATAATTCTGCTCTAGAGGATCAAAGGAAGTGAAGGTATTCCTGGTGCATTGTACTAAAAACACTAGTTTGTATAGTGGTTGAATATATGATTATGCCATGTTTCTGAGGTACATGAACTAAAGCCATAGATTTATCACTGTTAATATGTATCAGTAGTGTCCCTTTGTATTATTAGATAGCATTTCTTCATTTACATGCACATTTTGTATCCTTTCCCCATTTGAAACCATCGAAATGCTTCAACTTTTTTTAAAAATATAACTACGATAAGCACTTGCATAGGAGTTTTTGTGAAAACAAAGTTTTTTTATTTCACTTGGCAAATACCTAGGTGAGACATTACAGGTTCATGTGGCAAGTGTGTGTTTAAATTTATGAGACACTGAAAAACTATTTTTCAAAGTGATATTCTATTTTGCACTCTCACTGGATAATATGAGAGTCCCATTGCTCAGCAGCCTCATCAGAAATTGTTAATTTTTAAAATTATTCCTTTTAATAGTTGAATAGTGGTACTTCATTGTACTTTTAATTTGCATCTCCCTTTTTATGACTTATTTCCTATTCTAAAAATTGAAATTTTTTCCAATTACTGTGTTTTGAGAGTAAATTATATATTCTAGTTATAAACATTTTATCAGATATGAGACTTGCACACACTGTCGCTCAACTTGTGAATTCTTTTTATTCTCTTAACAATATTTTTTGGAAAACAGAAGCTCTTGTGCTCTTGTGTCATATCCATAGAAGTCACAAAACTTTTTTTATGAATTTCCCTTTAGAAGTCACAAAGATTTTCTCATGTGTTTCTTTTTAGAAGTTGTATACTTCATAAAATTATAAAAGGTGAACTCTGAGCATAGTGACAAAAGACTGTTTATCAGAAGTGAAGCTAGACTGGATTATTTTAAGTTGATATTTCCTTGAATTCTAGCCATGTGATCCCTCTTAGTTATCTATCACTGCGTTTTTTAAAATTACTCAACATTTAGTGGCTTAAAGCAATTATTAGTTTATACTTTCTTCGTGTCAGGAATCTCGACATAGTTTAGCTGGTTTAGCTCAGCTTTTCTTTCAGTATTTTAGTCAGGTTCTTGTTTGCCCAAACTGTTACCGTTGTCTCAAACAGATGCAATAATAAATGACTGGCATAAATGATTGGTGCTGATTGTTTCTGATAAGGGTTTCAGGCAAAGGCTGTTCACATTGAGTAAGTTCTGAGTCAGGTCAAACCCATGCCTGGGCTTTTTTCCATAAAGTTGCAAGGCAGGTCAAATAATGAATATTTTCTGGTTTGGTAACTTTGGGGGGAAATTGAAACACATTATTCCCCTCTGGTTGCTGCTGCTTTTCTAGTTTTTATGGCTACAATGATGGTGAAGCTGTTAGTTTTTGAACCCACCTTTGCAAAATGTACAGCGGTGGGAAAATTATGGCTATGAGGGAGATCTGACCTAGCATTACGTTGTTATTCCTGGGCTTAGGCTGGGCTAGCTTTGGGAGACATTTAGTTTATAGTTTTAATGATAATGACCCTTCCCCAAAACTCAATCCGCTTTATAAAGTTAATGGGAGACCACTAGACTAGAAGGAGGAGAGAAGCCTGAGTTCTGCTATGATGTAGACATAAACAATTGCCAGCCATTATTCTGGAGGTCAAAATACATGCAAATTTCTGAATTACTTCTGCAGATAACATGACTAATGTAGAACTTAAGATTGGCCTTTTGAGATATCTTTTCATTTTTCGCATGTCTGACACCCATGGCTCCACATAGACCCACCAAACCATGGCTCTTGTGCCCCACCCCAGTGACTCAGCACAAGAGAACAGCTTCCACTTACTATGATTTCATCTCCAACATAACCAATCAGCAGCGAGCACCCATTGGCTACTCACATCCACCCATTCCCCCAAACTACCTTTGAAAAACCACTATCCTGTTAGCCTACTAAAAGATGTATTTGAGTACTAACTCTCTCTCCTGTGTAGCTTGGCCAGCCTCATGTCAATTAAACTGTTTCTTTACGGCAACGCCATGGTCTTTGTACAGTGGGCATGAAGAACCAATCCGGTGATTACATTTTCAACATTACTATAGAGTGCTGATTGGGGGATGAAATAGGGAAAATTAAAATGGCATGAGTCTTACCATTCTTACCAAAATTCAGCCATTTTTCTTAGATACATATTACTCTTAAAATTAATTTTGAAAATTTTGCCAGTTTCTTGTGTTTTACAGGACAGCAGATTTTTGAAGGTTTCTACTCTACCATTGCTGAAGTCATCTTCAGTATTTGTCCTAAATGTTGGGTAAAATTTGCAGAAATCTTCTGAACCAATAATACATTTTTTCTCCTGAGTATTTTTCTCACAAATTTAATTTTCTTAATCTAAGACTATTTCTTATCCAGGACTTGATTCATGACTATTCATGTTATGTTTCCTATTGAGTATATCGTTTAAGAAAAGTGTACCATTTAAAAAAATATTCTTTGTAATTTTCCCTTATTAGTATTTAAATACCTTCACGGTATGTAGCAATGTTTCCCATTTCTTTCCTGACATTTGGAATTTGTGTGTACACTATCGCTCACTTCTTTGTCCTGGTCAATCTAACTAGAGAATTCTCTTTTAATAGATTTTTATAAATAATTATGCATTTTCACTATTTTCTCTCTTGTTTTTCTGTTCTCAATCCCATGGATTTTGTTTTATGTTTAACTTCCTTTTGTGGGGGGAGGGAGAGCAATTAGTTATAATTAGTTTTTTTTGGTTTGTCTGTAGTTCTTAGTATGAAAGCTTAAAATATTTGTGCCTTAAAACTCCAGAAAGCACTGCTTCAGCTACTTGCCTCAAACTTCAATATATGTAGTATTCATTTTTATTCAATTCACTGTATGTTCCAAAATTTGGAGGCTTCTATTTTGGCCCAATACACTATATAAAAGGTGTTGTTTTATTTACAGATATGTGGGAAATTTCTGATAGCTTTAAATTATCAAATACATTAAAATAATTGTAATCATTTTATTTAATATGTTAAAAATTTAAGTAGATGAAGACAAGCTCAATTAAAAAATGACATCTAAACTTAGAAATAAAAACTAAATATGCACATTGGATAAGATTAATGGCACAGTAGACATTACAAAGGAAAAAAGTTAGTAAACTAAATAACATAGCCATAGGAACTGTCCAAAATCAAACACACACAAAAAAATACCTAAGCTCTGTGACCTCAGGTGGCCACATATCAGTGTTAGTGAAGTCCCAAGAAAAGAATAGAGAGATATGATTAAAGAACAAATATTTGACAAAATAATGGCTAGAAAATTTTGGTATTGATTAATCATTTTCTTCTGTTATATGTTCTTCTTAAAATTTTAAACATATTGAATGCAGTTATAATAACAATTTAACATTATTGGTAATTCCAATATATGCTTTAATTGGATTTTGATGGATTAATATTTCTTTCATTACAGGTCATATTTCTCTGCTTCTTTGCATGCCTGATAATTTTTAACTGGATCTCTACATTGTGAATTTTACCTTGGTGAGTGATGAATATTTTATACTCTTATAAATTGTTTTTGACATTTGTTTTGAGACACATAGGCTATGTGGAAACAGTGTGATCATTTCAGTTTTTGTTGTTCACAATTGTTAGGCATTATTAAAGCAGTATTTAGTCTGTAGTTAGGTATTCTACATTTCTGAAGTAAAACCTTTCTGATTACTGTAGCTTATCTAATGACTCAGGTGTCCTGAGTTTTTCAATCTGTTTGGTGGGAAGAGGTACTACTCCTGGCTCTGAGTGAGTGCCAGGCATTATCCTCTTGTATCATTTCGGGTGTTTCTCTTCCTATTCTCAAGTTATTTTCTTACATACATGTGCTCATAAGCATTTTGCTAAATATTCTAAGTGGAGTCTACAGATTTCTGTAGTTCTTTCTCTATGCAACTCTGCTCTATGATATTCTGTCCTACAAACTCTAGCCACTTTTATCTTCCCATATTCTTAACTCCATCTCCTCAAATTAAACGGTTGGCTGGATTCTGCCTAAGTTTACTCTCCCTCTCCCTACACCATAGGCTAGAAGCTCACCCAGGGTAATCTAGAGTCCATCTGTTTTTTGTTTTTTGTTTTTTTTCCTTCTATCTTTGAGGGATGATTGCCCCACTTTGCCTCTGTTTTGTCTTTTCTTCATTGTTCCCTTCCTTCCCTCCACTCCAGGCCTCCAGCAGAAGACAGGGTTTCCCCTGTCTCCCTACTCCTCTGTTGCCAATCCTGCTTGCATGTGCTTAATGAGAAAAAGAGGTAAAAAGGCTGAAAGCAGTTTTGAATTCTCGATAGCTGGTGCTAAAACCAGTTCTGTAATAGCCTCAAACTGGGTCTTTGGCCATTTGTTAAAATTTGTAGCAAAATTCTCCTTTCTAGTTTACAGGAGGTCTGGTCTCTCTCTTAGAAAAACAATTGTGTAACCAGATTTTCTTACTGCCTGCTGCACAAAAAAAAGTCAATTCAGGAAACTGCAGTAAAGAGAGTTTAATTGATATAAGACCACCCATGCAGAGATGGAGTTATTACTCAAATCAAGTATCATTAAGGGCTCATAAGTTAGGGGTTTTTCAAAGGTAAGTTTGGAGGAAGTAGTAGTGTGGCAGCAATGTGTGCTTGCTGTTGACTGATTGGGTTGGAGAGGAAATCATAGGGAGTGGAAGCTGTTCTCTTGTGCTGAGTCACTTTGGGGTGGGTACAGGAGCCATGGGCTGGTGGGTCCACATGGAGCCATGAGTGTCAGAAGTGCAAAAATCCTGAAAATGATTCAGAAAGGGGTAAGGCCATGGTCCCTGGCTACGTCTCCACCCCTGGGCCTGTGCCCACGGACCTGAGTGAGGACAGGCATTTTTGTTTTCCTGCCCAAATGTTGCATTTCTATCCTGGCCTGCCATGCCCCCATCCTGTACACATGAAAACCTCTAGACCCTAACAGTTAGGCACACAGGTGGCTGGACATTGAGAGGAGCACGTCAGTGGAGGAACACATGGGTTGCTGGACATGGAGAGGAACACACCAACAGGCACCGGCAGCTGGCAGGCCACTGACCGGCAGAACAACGCAGAGTTTGGATGGGGCAATTGGAGCACAGCCTGGACCACTGAGTGGCCCAGCTCCAGGGGAAAATCAGTCTCCTTTCTGGCTCCCCCATCTACTGAGAGCTACTTCCACTCAGTAAAACCTTGCACTCATTCTCCAAGTCCACGTGTGATCCGATTCTCCTGGTACACCAAGGCGAGAACCCCAGGATACAGAAAACCCTCTGTCCTTGTGATAAATCAGGGGTCTAATTGAGCTCTAACTAACACAAGCCACCTATGGACAGCTAAACTAAAAGAGCAGCCTGTAACACATGCCCACCAGGGCTTCAGCTATAAACATCCACCCCTTAGACACTGCAATGGGGTCAGAGCCCCACAGTCTGCCCGTCTGTATGCTCCCCTAGAGGTTTGAGCAGCAGGGCACTGAAGAAGCAAGCCACACCCCCATTGCACACCCTGCTAGGAGGACAAGGGAATTTTCCCATTTCAAAAAGATATTTCAAAAGGCCAACCTTAGGTTCTACAACAGTGATGTTATCTGCAGAAGTAATTGGGAAAGTTGCATGTCTTGTGACCTTCAGAATAAATGGCTGGCAATCATTTATGTCTATACTTTGAAGAATTCAGCCTTCTCTCTTCACCCTAGCCGAGTGGTCTCTCAGTAGCTTTACAAAGGCAGTTGAGTTTGGGTGAAGGGCTATTAACATTCAAAGGATAAACTAAATATCTACTGAAGTTAACTATGCCTAGGAATAATTAAGACAGCTTGAAGGCTAAAAGTAAGAGAGGTGTTGGCTAGATCAGCTCTCACCAAATGCCGTCATTTTCTTACTGATAGAATTTTTGCAAAGGCAGTTTCAATTGCTTACACCTCATGCCTTCATGTGAGTGCCTGGATTTGTGAGTATTCCGACTTAGTTGATTGCTATGAGACTTCAACTATGAAAAATTAAAGAAAAATTGTGATTTTGCATTTATGTAGTAAGTTTGCAGGAAAGATACCATCCAGTTTTCTGCATCTTATCTAAAGCTTATGCTAAAGTTATTTTAGCTTTGTGTGTGTGGGGGGGGGGGAATGAAGGTTAAGAATGGTGTTAAAAAACAGGCAGCAACAATTGTAAAAGCACCTAATATGCTTACCTTTTGTCTTGAATTACTTTGCAAAGGCTGCCATAACAAAATACTGAAGCAGGCTATTTCCCTGACCCCCTTCACAGGCAGGAACTGGAGTGCACGGGCACCGACATGGGCGAACTCCACTCACTTGCTGCTCCATCCCTTGTGGGAGGGGGAGCACAGGTGAGTGCATGCAAGAGCCAGGACAAGCACTTTTGGGTGCTGGCAAGAGTAAATTCTGTACCAGCCCTGTGGCAGTGTCTAGGGCAGGATGGCCATGACCCCTGAAGCCCCAGAGGAAGTGTTACAGTGCCGTTTTAGCTTTGCCATCTGCAGTTGGCTTAAGTGTTAATAGCTCAGTAAAGAGTCAGTGTGACAGCATTTGAACCCACACTTGTGGCACCCGAATACTTGTCCGGTGACCAGGAGGAATGGTGTTGCATGAATGAATAGAAGATAGTAAATGTGGAGGATTTTATTGCCAGTGATAGTGGCTGTCAGTGGGAAGGGGAGCTGAAAAGAGATAGAGCAGGAAGGTAATCTTGCAGGGATGACTGCACTCCTCTCCAAAGCTATGCTGTCAAGCTGTCCCTCTGAAGTCAAGCCACTTCTCTCTCACATCTAACCCTAGCCTCTGATGTTCAGCTGCCTCTTTTCTCTCTGCTGGTTAAGCCTGAGGTTTCTACTGGGCACAGGAGCGGGGGTGGGGTGGGCATGGGTGGTTTTAGAAAAGGCAATCATCAAGCAGGAAAAGAGGGATGTAAGTTCTCACTTTGGTCCTCATCAAGGACCTGTGTTCTTCTGCCCAGAATTTTCCTGCCTCCTCTTCCTGTCAATACAACAGACTGGGTAGCTTAAAAAATATAAATTTATGTTCTCACAGCCCTGGAAGCTTGAATTTCAAGATCAAGTTGTTGGCAAATGTGGTTTCTTCTGAGGCCTCTCTCCTTGATTTGCTGCCTTCTTATTGTGTGACCTCCTAACATGGTCTTCCTTTGGTTTGTGTGTCGGTGCCCTACTCTTCTTTTCTTTCTTTCTTTTTTTTTTTTTTAGACGGAGTTTTGCTCTTGTTGCCCAGGCTGAAGTGCAATGGCGTGACCTCAGCTCACTACAACGTCTGCCTCCCAGGTTCAAGGGATTTGCCCACCTCAGCCTCCCAAGCAACTGGGATTACAGGCGCCTGCCACCATGTCTGGCCAATTTTTTGTATTTTTAGTAGAGATGGAGTTTCACAATTTTGGTCAGGCTGGTCTCAAACTGCTGACCTCAGGGGATCCACCTGCCTGGGCCTACCAACTCTCTTTTCTTATAAGGACCACAGTCATAATTGAATTAGGGCCCACTCATTTCAACTTATTTTACCTCAATTACCTCTAAAGGACCCATTCCCAAATACAGTCACATTCTAAGGTAGGGTCAGGTAACACTTCAACATATGGATTTTATGGGGACGCAGTTCAGGCTTAAAACATGAGTTTAATGTGACTCTAATCCCAGCTACTTGGGAGACTGGGGTTGAAGGATCACTTAAGCGTGATATTTGAGGTCAGCCTGGGAAACAGAGAGAGACCCCATCTCAAAAGAAAAGAAAAATATGTATATATATCAGTTTTCCAACTAAGCCCTAATTTTTGTTTTGTATTATAAACTAAAAATAAAATTCTAAGGCTCCCCAACCATCTGAATGGACTTTCTCCTCAGCCAGGGTGCTCTTAAAATTTAACTGGAAAGACTGGTTCAGGTTATGATGGAAAGTGGGTGTCCGACATGTTTCATTCTACCTCTCAGGCATTAACATCAACACAAATCTTAAGTCTGATGAGAAACATTTACAATCTATTCTCTCTGAAGCCTGATACTTGAAGGCTTCATCTGCATGATAGAACTTGGGTTTCCACAACCTCTTATGGCAACCCAAACATTTCCTTTCTATTGATCCCAGGTCTTTAGATAAACTCAACCAATTGTCAACCAAAAAATTTTAAAATTTACCTACAACCTGGAAGCCACCCCACCCCACCCCCAAACACCCCTCCTCATCCTTTTCAAGTTGTCCCACCTTTGTGGACCTTACCAATGTATTTCTTAAATGTATTTGATTGAAGTCTCATGTCTCCCTAAAACATATAAGACCAAGCTGCACCTCAATCACCTTGGGCACATGTTCTCAAGATCTCATGAGGGCTGTGTCATGGGCCATAGTCACTCATATTTGATGCAGAATAAATCTCTTCAAATATTTTACAGTGTTTGACTCTTTTTGCCAACAGTATATTTATGTAAACCACTTTTTAAATGTTTTAATTTAAAAGAAAGAAGTCTACTTTGGGATGTTTAAAGAGTTAGTTCTCATATACAAACACAAAACCAGAAGAATACCAACCAAATAAAGCTAAATTTGAAATAAATATTAGGGTTGAAAGCCTATTATACAATTAGCTATAGCTACTAGTCCAATGTGTATACGTAATCACTTCTGAGCTCAACAAAACAATATTTTAACTCCATAAATCTAGCTGTTGCCTTTATATTATGAGGTGAGATCCCTTAAGATTAAAAAAAATTTTATCTATTTTCAAGGTGATAAATTGTCCCTAGTATCCCTTAAGATCAGAATTTTTTAGCCATATTTAAAATGATAAAACTTTTCTAGTCAGCATTTTAACTGTGGAAAATGTATATGTTATAAAATAATTTCTGTAGTCCAGCAGAATCATATAAATTAGAATTATAAAACCCAAAGCCTCAGAGGTAATTTAGATCTGCCACTGATAGTTTCTTTCTTATATTACTGTCAACAGCATTTGCTCTAATTTAAAATGTAATAAAGATGTTTCCCACAAAGTAGCTTAAAATGTTTGTTGATTTGCAGTACAATTATCTCAAAGTATTTTATTACTTATTTGTCTTTTATCTGTATCAGTTGTTAGTTTGTATGATGTATATGTATACACACACACACACACAATAGTTTCACTTAGTTGTCTCAATTCTGTGATACATAAACGTGTATGCTCTTTTTTTTTTTTTTTTTTTCTGAATCATCAGAGGTATAAGGGATGAGAAAACATTCCCATATACTATTCCAATCCTTAATGCCAAAATGAAACTCACCACAGTTTAAAGCTTCTTCATGTTCATATTAAATCAGTCTTCCAGCATTGTACTTCAAACTTATGTCAGTCTTGTACGCTCTCTCCTTCATACATTTTTAGTATTCTTTCAAGGCTTAGCCAATGACAGCTACTTAAATTTTATACCCAAAGCAAAAGTCTCAGGAAATTTCCCCAGTCCTTTAATTTCTTAAATTCAGATACTCTGTTATTCATAGTACCACTCTTAATAATGAAGGAAGAACAAAATGGAAATTGTATGTCAAAAGTAATTGGTTAAATTATATCCAATTCCAAAAGATCCCTTTCTCTCTGTAAAAGTAAACTTAAACCTTATCTTTGTGTGTTCTGCACAGTTAATTTGTTTCTGTTCTACCAACCACTTAAGTCAAAGACTCAGTCACTTGTAACTTTTTCCAACAGGTAACAAATATTTTGTTTCCTTGGCAATAGTAGTTCAAGATGATGCACACAAGTAAACCAAGTAGAAATCAGTTGTATTGGCTTGTAATAGCTGATATTTACATGGATTATAAAGTACTGATTGCAATTGTTTTGAAATACCATACTACACATAATATTGTACTAAGTGTTAAGGAACAAAAAGGATGACAAATCCTCAAAATAGCTTACACAAAATGTGAACATCAGAAGCCTTATATTTTCCCCAAAAACATAGAGGTTTATGCTTGTTGATTCTGATATGAAGTGATCTTCTAGGAAGTCAAGTATACATATTCCTATATTAATCTGGAAGTCAGCAAAATGTGTTTATTGTAGTAAACAAGATAATATTAGAATACATATTAATATCTACTTAAAACAGATTACAACTATCTATAACTACAGCTTTCACAAGCAAACAATAGAGGAAAAATACAGATCACAGATATGGCAATAACATACAAAAATAACAGAAGCAGCTCTATTTCAAGAAAATTCCTTTGGAATAAAAACATAGCAAAACCTAAGCAGCCATCTTTTTTATGGCGTAGACCTACAGGTTTGCTGACAGACACTGAAAGCTCCTTACTCTGTAATTATCTTGCTCTCAAATTAATTAGGTAAGCAATGACCCAGATATAATTGTTTCCCTTTGTTTTTCTTCATATGACTCTAATATGTGTTCCTGTCCTCCAGGGGCATTCTCACAGACTCACTGGTTTTGGAGAACACACACACCCCTGAAATATTTAAATAACAACAGAAAGCAATTTATGGATCTGAGCCTGCATTAAAGGTTTGAAGAAAATCACTTCTGAATTCAGTGTGTTGGTGATAAGAATGGCAAATTATGGCTGTTTGTGATGGTCAATATTAGGTGTCAATTTGATTGGATTGAAGTATGCCTACACAGCTAATGTTATGCCCAGACCGTTTATTCCCCAAAGAAGACCACCAGAGTCCAGAGTCAAAGCCAAGCGGCAAGGATCTTTACTGCAAGTTCGAACTTGGTCCCTCCATTCCACAACATACAAGAGGGCCCCGAACAATGTGTGTGCCCGCTTTTTATAGCCCGATGTATACAGGATATGTAAGGTTAAAGAGGAACAAAGGAATTCTTTTGGTCGCAGCATCACAATTGGTTAATATTTTAAGTTATACATTTAACAGTTTTTTATTTGTTCCCGCGCATTTAGTAAAACTACAAATGGTTGTGACCTTATCGGGGGCTCTCTAGGTGGTGTTTCTGAGATATATGGGGTGATGTGTTTGTGTTGGGCTCAGGAAGTTGGGACAAATAGAGGAATGTGTTTGTACTGGGCCCAGGACTGAGATATATGGCAGACACCGGTAATTAGAACAGAACAGAGCAGGACAGGGACTTTCACAACGCTTGTCCTTACAACGTCTGGAATCTATAGATAACCTAATCGGTTAGGTCCGGGGTCGATCTTTAACTAGGCTCAGGGCGCCGCCCGGGCTGTTTGCCTGTGGACTTCATTTCTGCCTTTTAGTCTTTTCA
>NW_016813148.1:534749-543885 GCF_001698545.2 Rhinopithecus bieti
TGTTATGCCCAGACCGTTTATTCCCCAAAGAAGACCACCAGAGTCCAGAGTCAAAGCCAAGCGGCAAGGATCTTTACTGCAAGTTCGAACTTGGTCCCTCCGTTCCACAACATACAAGAGGGCCCCGAACGATGCATGTGCCCGCTTTTTATAGCCCGATGTATACAGGATATGTAAGGTTACAGAGGAACAAAGGAATTCTTTTGGTCACAGCATCACAATTGGTTAATATTTTAAGTTATACATTTAACAGTTTTTTATTTGTTCCCACGCATTTAGTAAAACTACAAACGGTTGTGACCTTATCGGGGGCTCTCTAGGTGGTGTTTCTGAGATATATGGGGTGATGTGTTTGTGTTGGGCTCAGGAAGTTGGGACAAATAGAGGAATGTGTTTGTACTGGGCCCAGGACTGAGATATATGGCAGACACCGGTAATTAGAACAGAACAGAGCAGGACAGGGACTTTCACAACGCTTGTCCTTACAATGTCTGGAATCTATAGATAACCTAATCGGTTAGGTCTGGGGTCGATCTTTAACTAGGCTCAGGGCGCCGCCCGGGCTGTTTGCCTGTGGACTTCATTTCTGCCTTTTAGTCTTTTCATTTGATCTCTTTCACTAGTATAGTAAGTTTCTGGGTGTGTTTGTGAGGGTGTTGCCAGAGGAGGTTAGGTTGGAGTCAGTGAACTCAAAGAGGAAGACCTACCCTCAGTGTGGATGGGCACCGTCTGACTGGCTGCCAGAGTGGCTAGAACAAAGCAGGTGGAAGAAGTGACATAAGGTGACTTTTTGAGTCTTCTGGCTTTCATCTTCCCCTGTACTGGAAACTTTCATTCATTCCTCCTGCCCTTGGACATCAGACTCCAGTGTCTTCAGCCTTTGGACTCTTGGACTTACACCAGTGTTTTGCTGGGGGCTCTCTGGCCTTTGGCCACAGACTGAAGGCTGCACTGTCAGCTTTTCTGTTTTTGAGGCTTTTGGACTCTGACTGAGCCACTACTGATTTCTTTCTTTCTCAGCTTGCAGACAGACCAACATGGGACTTTGCTTTGTGGTCCTGTAAGCCAATTCTCCTTGCTAAACTCCCTTTCATATATACATACATCCTATTAGTTCTGTCTCTGGAGAACCCTAATTAATACACTGTTAAAACTACAGTTAAAGCCTCTGCATTCCTTAAAGTTCCCGCATTTACTCAGGACTTCAGAATTACTTCTGTAATTGGTGGAAATGGAAATAGAAACCAGGTCTATAGGAGAAAGTTCTGACAGGGAGATCTGGATTTGAGGACAGGAAACCATTGTCAGAGAAAGACCATGTGGCCAGGACCCCAGCTGAACACCAACCATCTGTGTGAGCCTGGACAAGGAACTTAATCTCTCTGGATCTCAGAATTTCCTTGTGTAAACTGGAAGATTTAATTAAACTAGCATTCATCCTGTTATATTTACAGGTCTTTAGGAGCCATTGAGGTGTCAGATGAAGGACACAAATGCTGACCTCACATCCCCTGACATCACCAACACCAATAAAAAAATTCCATTTTGATTTGTTGTGTGTATTGGGGATGAAAATAGAATTATGTTTGAAAATGTTATATTATAAATAGATTGAGAACCATTGGCTTAGCTTCTCCCTTCTAGCTACGACATTTTACTGAAATGTCACTGAAGAAGCTCATTGATTATGTCGAGATTGTGTTCTTCACACCACTAGAATGTTGTGGAGACTGACTGCAGATCCACATTGACAGCATGTGCTTTCACTAATAAAGACCAAGTCATACCCTCATCCATGTCCTCAAACAGCACTCATGACCATAAGAGAGCTGAGCCTGAGGAGGTGAATCCGTGCAGGTGAAACATTTGTTGAGAGGAAAAACATGTGCTGAGACTACAGGTGTGTGCCACAATGCCCAGCTAATTTTTTTTTATTTTTTGTAGAGGCAGGTTTTCACCATGTTGTTCAGGCTAGTTTCAAACACCTGGACTCAAGCGATCCTCCCACCTTGGCTTCTCAAAGTTTGGAATTACAGGCATGAGCCACTGCACCCAGCCTCATCCCTTCTTGTGATACTGCCTCTGGAGTGTAAAACTGACTGCTGTTGACCCTCTTTTTATCACCGATGTCAACACAATCATTTGCAAACCAGCTAATACTTTCTTGATGAGTTGCTCAAGAATACCTTCTCAATGGGTTAAACATGTTTTAAGCCATAAATTAATGTAGACTTGCACTATGTTAAAACTTCTATTTTATTAATTAATTCTTTTATTATTTGGCAGAAGATTCCTTGATGCTAGGTAAGATGATTATGCAATCACCTGTACCTGGAATAACATTAAATTTCTTCTCTGCAATACTGAGTGGATAAATGTCACTTTATGTTTCTCAAGTTTCAGGAAGGTTTCTTGTTAACACACTATGGTGGAAACAGAATGGACTGTGTAGCTAACAAGATCTGGCTTCATACTCTAATTTTTATTTTGCTAACTGTGTACTTTGGGAAGTTACTTAATGATGACCTACAGTGTCCTTATCTGTAAAATGGTGATTTCATGTTGTTTTACAAGGTGGGGCAAGCACTCATTTCCTAGTAAGATGCTGGTAATGTAGCAGGAATTAACAAATTAAAATTCTTCCCATTTCTTCTCCTGTCAGCTCATTTGTTAATTTTGAGTACAAGAGGTCACGTTTGTGCCTCCAATTTTCTCCAATATGTTTGGCCAAGGTGCACTCCAGCGATTGTGTACCCCAGCAGCCAACATGGACTCTGTTCAAATTTCTGTGGTTGGCACAAATAGTGCACCTTTGTGGAACTCTTACTACAGTGACTTTTAAAAGCTCTCAAGTAAATATATAGCTTTATAATATATGGTTTTTACTCTGAAAATGTTTTAGAGGTTTCTGTTGTTGCTATTGTTGTTTTTAATGTCATTTTGCTTTTATTGGACTGTTTAATACTTATGATTATCTGTAGTAGTCTTCTTCGTAGGCTGCTATTTCATGCTTCCCTAACTCCACTGAAAACCCCTCTACTATATTAGGCATACCTGAAACCCGGCCTCATGTTTTCTAAGTGGGCTTAACATTGTCTATCCATTCATTTTTTCAACAAGTATTTGTAGAGTACTTCCTACCTGCCAGGGACAGTTCTAGGCACTGGAAAACAGTGCTGAAGAAGGAAGAGAAAACCTCTTTTATCAAAGAGGGGATGCTGAGTCTAAACAAATAAGTACATAATGCAATAAGGGATCATATGCAGATACGGATTGCTACAGGTGCCAGATATAATTAGGAAAAGGCTCCTTGAGACTGTGACACTTTAACTGAATCCTGAAGGATGAGAAAGAACTCAGCAAAGACCTAGAAGAAGATTGTTCAGTAGGATGAATATAAAGTTTTAAAACAGTTTGTAGCTATGTCATTAGCTTCATGGGTAGACGTACTGCCTTTCAAATATTTAGTCTATTTGTATGTGATTTTTACATTTTTCTTACAAAAGAATATATGAGCAAGGCTGTCAGTTTTAATTTTAAGGGATATATTTTGTGTGGTTCAATGCTAAATATTTTATCTAAATATAGATTTATTTTTGTATATTCTTAATATCATGTTTTGGAAAGCCATTAACAAATTGATAACAGCTTACTTGTTGCAGGTCTGTTGTCTTTTACTTTAAAGAAATCCTTATATACTCAAATATAAAATCTGTATTAATTTGAGTAAATTATTTTCCCAAAAAATATAAATTTTTGTTTATTTCTCTGCAGTCATAAATAGAATCATTTTTCAGAATTATTGTTACAACTTTTCAACAGTATATCCATCCATATGGTACTAAAAAAATTAAATATAATAAGCCTAGTGATTTATAGTTTGTTGATAGGATTGATTTTTTTCTGAAGATCAGACATCTAAAATCAAGTAGGCTTTCCTGGAACTGAAAATTATGTTTCTGAGCCTATGCTTTATCCTCACGGTTGACAAGACATTTAGATGTTTATTAATTTAATGAATGCTGACATATTTAGTAATTGAGTAGTACGCAAGCAACACAATCCAGGATAGTTTAAATTTCCTTAGATTTGTGCATAACCTGAATGAAGAAGGTCGCATGCTTTCTCCCAGTGCTTCTAAAAAGGCTCACAGACCTGCTGATCTTTTTGATTTTAGTATGATGAGACTTGTGTCAGACTTCTGATCTACAGAACTGTTAGATAATATATTCATGCTGTCTTAAGCTGCTAAATTTGTAGTGTTTTCTTATGGCAGCAATAAAAAATAACTGATTCAATTATGATAAAAATTGCTTTCACTTCACCATCCCCTGGGGTGTGTCTCTTGAATCTCCAGAAATCCAATAGTTCATACAGTAAGTAGTGTTGTCCTCCATCTATAAATATAAAGTCACAGTGGAATTACTTGAAGTACTTGATTATTTCTTATGCCCCTGCCAAGTTTTCTAACTTTGGTCTTTTTGACAGTGACATCTTTCTATGTAACAACAGAGCACTTTTATTATTTAAATCTATTAAATTATTTCCATCTTGTCACTTCAAATAAAAATAAAGCCATATAAACAAAAGTGTTTCAAATGGAAAAACTTGCTTTCCCACTGGACTCTATAAGAAAGCTAAGGAAACTTTTATCAATTTATCCTCTTATTGGTTGGGCCTGGAAAACCTATTGGGGTTTGAATACCCCATTTGGGGTATTGGTTGGTTTGTAAAACCCAAACGGACCACCATTCCTGAAAACTTTCAAGAGTTTCAAACCACCCATGATTCCCATTAGAAACGAAGGGAAAAGGAAAACTGCTAGGAACCATTCCTCAAATTCATCTCATCAAAGATGTTTGGTCATATATTTGAAATGGCAAATAACAAAGGGATGAAAAGGTGGCTAACATTCACTATTAATTGGAGACAACATGAAAAGAATATTCAGGGCTGAAACTGCCTTAACAAGATTCTGCTGTGGTCACAAGTTATGCAAATAGTCTCAGGCCAAAGCTCTTAAATAATCTTAACTAGCAAAATGCAAACATGTCTAAGTAACAAACATTAGCCCAAATATATGAAGACAGTATTTTCCAAAAAATTTAAAAGCACACTATCCAATCTTGTTAACATTACAATGGATGCAGCACACCAACATGGCACACGTATACATATGTAACAAACCTGCAAATTGTGCACATGTACCCTAGAACTTAAAGTATAAAAAAGAAAAAGAAACAGCTAGAAAAAAACATAAGAAATTTTATCTATGGCAACCCCAAAATATCAGGTTCTCATTAATTAGAACACTTGCCAAAATTTTAATGAAAACATTTGCCAGGACAACAAGAGGAGCATGACAGCCCGAGCCTCCCCCTCATCATGAAATTATTAACTCTGCTCTGGGAAGGTAAATAACCAATGCCCTCAACTATCACTAAACTCGCAAGGGGAAAAAAATCTATTCATTGAAGGGCACTCCAACATGTTTATCATTACCAGGGCAGCACAATTTACCATTAACACTGCTTTGTTTTATTTCCCTACTTTCTTGGAATCATTACGTTTAACTAGTTGTGAGTTTTTATAATTTACCTCATGATTTACCTCTATCTCAAACTGTTAATATTTCTATGGGATCTTTTAAAGTTCCGCATGAATTCCTTCTGAGCTCTACTACCCCAGTACATTTGTTAGGATGCAATCTTATCATGAATTGGGGTATAAATTTTTGTTGTGTCCTGGGAGAACTCCTTCTTCAGGTCCCCAACTACGTCCTCTCATGTCTATATCCTCTAGCAGCTTTGTCCATCCTCACTAAGTTCCTTTGCTCCGTTCAGTCTAACACCTATTTAACTAATGATTTAAATCAACTATTAGACAGAACTTCTTCTCTTTTATGGGCAAAATACTCTACCAATGTTAGATGGATTTGAGCTGCAGAAATGCTTAAGGTAGAAATAAATTCTCCCATGCCCTTCTGCAGGATTTCCCAAGGTCATTTAAATCCAGCAGGACTCGAGGAACTCTGCCTGATAATCCATGTTATTTGACCAAAAACTTCTTGTCTTTATTTCTAGTCACGTAGTACTTAAAATTTTTGGCCATTATGTTTCTAGTCACATAATAATCACAATTTTTGGCCATTAAGATCTGAGATATAGCAATAAAATGATCAAATCTGAAATTTTTTCCCTTGGTTCTTAACACTATCCTGTCTGCTATCACTTCCAATACCCAATTTTTCATGGCCATTGATTTGTGTTCTGCCATATTTAGTATCTCCTTTTATAAGAAATCCCAACACTTGTTTGCCTGCACCTGGGAAAACCAACAGTGTACCTGGACTGCTATACCCTAAGGATCTGCTGAGGCACCAACATATTTTTTGGACCCCCTAAATGTCAATTTGGAAAACAAAATTCCCTGGAGACTACCTTAATCCAATATGTAGATGATCTCCTTCTATGTTCTGACAGTTATGACAATTGCCTTTTAAGCACTGAATACATCCCTAAGACATTAGCAAGAAAGGGGCACAGAAGGGCTAGAGACAAAATTCAAATATGCTCACAATATATGTAATAGATGAGTCATAATATTTCAGCCACAGATAAAACTATTGCTAAACTAGGCTCTACTATTCAACATTTTTCTCTCCCTGAAACCAAACAACTGAGAGAATTTTGGGGTCTTGTGGGTTATTGTAAAAATGTGGATTCTTAATTTTTCTATGTATGCCTCACTTTCACCTTCTATGCCATAACTAGAGAATCATCTGCAAATCTGGTACTCTAGGAACACCTATCCAAAGACGCTTTCCATGATCTTAAGGGATTTCTACTTTCTACACTTGGACTTTACAATCACTCCTTGCTTTTGTCCTTATTTGTGCATTACAAGAGGGTCACGGCCCTGGAGTGTTATGCCAGAGGCATAATGGGCACCAGAGACCTTTGGGATAATACACTTTAGCCTTAGACCCAGTAGCTAAGGCATATACCCCTTGCCTTCAAGCTGTATGGCTGTGACCACCAAATATTTCTAAGTTATCTCAGATTTAGTATTAGATCATCTGCTTGATATATGTGATTTTCCATCTATGCAGACCCTCTTCCTTAATAAAAACACACAACATTTTCCTAAGTCCCAACTTATCCCTTGTGAATTTGCTATTCTTACCCCCTCATATTGTAATACTTTTCTGTCAAAACCTTAACCTTGCCACCTTGCTTCCTTTGCCCACTGATGAGACATCCCATGATTGTATTGTTAACAGTAGATAATTATCTTGTCCTAGGCTAGATTTATCAAAAACACACTCCTCCAAGTTGAATTCACTCTTTATGTTGATGGTTCCTGTCTCCAGTGCGAGGATAGGACCTTCCATCCTCAATATGCCATCACTGATCAAAATAAACTTCTAGAACATCAAGTCTTGCCAGGTGACTGAGTTAATCTCTCTTACTGGAGTTGGCAAAAGAATGAAGAGAATGGAGGTTAGCATATATACTAATAAGTGTTATGTTTTGGGTGCAATCCATAATTTGAGGATGTTATAGAAACAGAGAGAATTAATGATGGCAATTGGTACTCCAGTCAAAATATTTTCCACAAATAGCATAACTTCTAGAGGCACTGTTGTATCCCCAGAACACTGCTATAATCAAAACTGAGGGACATCATACAGAAAAAGCTCAGATGGGGCACAGGGAAATAAAGTAGCTCAAAAATACAATAAATTAACGGTCGCTTCCCCCAACCACCCAAGAAATCCAAGCAATTTCCAAGCTATGCCCCAGTGTCTCACTCCATGGCCCTGGAATGCTGATGGGACTATTTATTCTTCCTTGAAAGACACAATTTCTTTAACATGACTTCCAAGTAAATAATAAAAAGAGAATTCACATGGACCAAATAACAAGTTCAGACTTTGAAAGACTGAAAGGTAAAAAGTCAGGTGTGTAATCGCCACAAGAACTTTATAAACCTCAAGACAGCTGCTTGATATTCCCAAGTCTATCTCTCAGGCCATCGTGTGTGATTTGGAAAACGTGATTCATCCAGGAGAGAACAAAGCACAAAATATATTAAACAAATATAGTTTGGACACTTTAGATTTTATTTGGACCAAGGAATTATTAATTTCCTCATCTACCCTGGAAAAAGTAAAGGTGAGGCAAGGCAGGGAAACAGCACATGTAGGATCCTTCCTTGACTGACAAATGCTAAAAGCACAATGCTACCAATATGTACTCAAGCTAATCTGTGTGTTTTCTAGATGATTAGAGACTTTCCCCTGACTAAATGCTTCAGCAACGTCAGTTGCCAAAAATTCCCTAGACAAATCTTCCCTACTTGGGGTACCCTCTCTACCATCTCTAGTGACAGAGATGTAATCACATTTCATTGGTAAAATTATACAGAACATTGAAAAGTAACATAAATTAATCAAAGACTTCACTGCTTTTACCATCTTTACCATGCTCAGCCATCTATCTGACATCATTGCCATAACTAAGAAGGTTTGCACGGTAGAAGACAAAAATTCATGGCATCACTGCCATGACACTGACACCACTGAGAAAAGACGATGGGCCCTGAGACTTTTGCTGATGGATCCCTGAAGGTCTTCAAAACTTGGCTCATAGACTGACCAAATTTTAACCTTTGTCATTCTGTTTATCTTAATAGATCTCCCTCTCATTAAAAATCTCATAGGTTGCACTGTACACAAATTAGCAACTGTCACCAAGTCCTAACAGAAGGGTCAGCTGATTAAAAAAGAACAAAAGGCGGCGGAGCAAGATGGCCGAATAGGAACAGCTCCAGTCTCCAACTCCCAGCGCGAGCGACACAGAAGACCAGTGATTTCTGCATTTTCAACTGAGGTACTGGGGTCACCTCACTGGGGAGTGCCAGACAATTGGTGCTGGTCAGCTGCTGCAGCCCGACCAGCGAGAGCTGAAGCAGGGCGAGGCATTGCCTCACCTGGGAAGCGCAAGGCGGAAGGGAATCCCTTTTCCTAGCCAGGGGAACTGAGACACACAACACCTGGAAAATTGGGTAATTCCCACCCCAATACTGCACTTTAAGCAAACGGGCACACCAGGAGATTATACCCACACCTGGC
>NW_016813148.1:548333-569194 GCF_001698545.2 Rhinopithecus bieti
TACCCTAGAACTTAAAGTATAATAAAATAAAAATAAAAAAAAAAGAACAAAAGGCAACCACACAAGAAATTGACTTCAAATATTCAAAGGAAAGAAAATTGCCTCTTTTGTTTATTAGTTTGTTTGTTTGTTTGTTTTTGTTGTTTTTGAACAAGAGGAGAGACTGACAAAGATTCTCTCCTTGACCAAGCTTTAGTCAGGTCCCTCTAAGATATTTTTTAAGTAGGCTCCATTTTGGGGGAAGTTGTTATAAGTCCAATTTTCACAAGAATCCTGCTGAATTTGTATAGTCAATATTCCACCCTCAATATCTGATCACCCTTGAAATCGAATAGAATCCCAGTCCCACCCTTGGTATCTGATTACCCATGCTTGCCTTCAGCAAGAATCCTGTCAAGTTGCTTTGGCACTGAATATTTTTTGAGTCTTTACAAATAGACATTATTGTATGAATACCATGTAAAGTGCTATGCAAGATCAGAAGAAACTGAAGTTATTCATATCCTAATGATTTTTATGTTTTGCTGTAGGAAATTTATGATACAGTAAAACCCTAAGTAAAATATATAATTCAGATAATGGTTCCTTGATAATTTAAGTTCTGATTCTCATCTTTTTTCCATAATGTAATCATTGTTATGTCAGTTGAAGTTCTTCCCTTAAATTTGACCTATAAAAGAACAGGGAAAACATTGTTTGCCTTTTATCTGGGTTCTAAATGTTTTATTATTTTTTACTTACATTTTTAAAATTAATGTTATTACACAAAATTAGATATAACCATGAGACATTCTGAACTAATAAAAAAATAATAACAGTGTGATCATACTTAAAAGAATTTAAAGTATTGTAACTCAGATTCACCTTCGAAAACTCATGTTCTGGGTGGCTGGCAAGATGGCCAAATACGAACAGCTCTGTTCTGTGGCTCCTAGTGAGATCAACACAGAAGGCAGGTGATCTCTGCATTTCCAACTGAGGTGCCCAGCTCATCTCACTGGAACTGGCTAGACAGTAGGTGTAGCCCACAGAGGGCAAGCCGAAGCAGAGTGGGGTATTGCCTCACCCGGGAAATGCAAGGGGTTGGGAAATCCCCTCCCCTAGACAAGGGAAGCCATGAGGGACTGTGCCGTGAGAAACTGTGCATTCCATCCCAGATACTACACTTTTCCCATGGTCTTCACAACCCACAAGCCAGGGGACTCCCCTGGGTGCCTACACCACCAGAGTCCTGGGTTTCAACACAAAACTGGTTGGCTATTTGGGCAGCCACTGAGCTAGCTGCAGGAGTCATTTTTCATAACCCAGTGGTGCCTGGAATGCCAGCGAGACAGAACAGTGCACTCCCCTGGAAAGGGGACTGAAGCAGGGAGCCAAGTGGTCTAGCTCAGTGAATTCCCCCTGTCCCCCTGCCTGCCACAGAGCCCAGGAAGCTAAGATCTACTGGCTTGAAATTCTCACTGTAAAGCACAGCAGTCTGAAGTTGACCTGAGATGCTCGAGCTTGGTGGGGTGAGGGGCATCCACCATTACTGAGGCTTGACTAGGCAGTTTTCCCCTCACAATGTGAAAAAAGCCACCAGGAAGTTCAAACGTGACGGACCCCACTGCAGTTCAGCAAAGCCTCTGTAACCAAACTGCCTGCTAGATTCCTCCTCTCTGGGATGGGTATCTCTGAAAGAAAGGAAGCAGCCCCAGTCAGGGGCTTATAGATAAAACTCCCATCTCCCCAGGACAGAGCACATCGGGGAAGGAGTGGCTGTGGGCACAGCTTCAACAGACTTAAACTTTCCTGCTTGCCGGCTCCGAAGAGAGCAGCAGATCTCCCAGCACAGCACTTGAGCCCTGGTAAGGGACAGACTGACTCCTCAAGTGGGTCCCTGACCCCTGTGCTTCCTGACTGGGAGACACCTCCCCGCAGGGGTCAACAAACACCTCATACAAGAGAGCTCTGGATGGTATCTGACAGGTGCCCCTCTGGGATAAAGATTCCAGAAGAAAGAACAGGCAGCAATGTTTGCTGTTCTGCAGCCTCCGCTGGTGATACCCAGGCAAACAAGGTCTGGAGTGGACCTCCAGCAAACTCCAACAGACCTGAAGCAGAGGGGCCTGACTCTCAGAAGGAAAACTAACAAACAGAAGGAAATAACATCAACATCAACAAAAAGGATGCTCACAAAAAAACTTTATCCAAAGGTCATCAACATCAAAGACCAAAGGTAGATAAATCCATGAAGATGAAGAAAAAACAGGGCAGAAAGGATGAAAATTCCAAAAACCCAAACACCTCTTCTCCTCCAAAGGATCAAAACTCCTTGCCAGCAAGAGAACAAAACTGGATGGAGTATGAGTTTGACAAATTGACAGAAGTAGGCTTCGGAAGGTGGATAATAACACACTCCTCCAAGCTAAAGGAGCATGTTCTAACCCAATGCAAAGAAGTTAAGAAACTTGAAAAAAGTTAGACTAATTACTAACTAGAGTAACCAGTTTAGAGAAGAACATAAATGACCTGAAAGAGGTGGAAAACACAGCACAAGAACTTTGTGAAGCACATACAAGTATCAATAGCAGAATTAGTCAAGTGGAACAGTGATATCAGAGATTGAAGATCAACTTAATGAAATGAAGTGTGAAGACAAGATTAGAAGAAAAAAAAAGAATAAAAAGGAATGAACAAAGCCTTCAAGAAATATGGGACTATGTGAAAAGACCAAGTCTACATTTGATTGGTGTACCTGAAAGTGATGGGGAGAATGCAACGAAGTTGGAAAACACTCTTCAAGGTACTATCCAGGAGAACTTCCCCACCCAAGCAAGACAGGATAACATTCAGATTCAGGAAATACAGAGAACACCACAAAGATACTCCTCGAGAAGAGCAGCCCCAAGACACATAATTGTCAGAAAAAGGAAAAAGTGTTACGGGCAGTCAGAGAGAAAAGTCAAATTACCCACAAAGCGAAGCCCATCAGACTAACAGCGGATCTCTCTGCAGAAACCCTACAAGCCAGAAGAGAGTGGGGGCCAATATTCAACATTCTTAAAGAAAAGAATTTTCAACCCAGAATTTCATATCCAACCAAACTAAGCTTCATAAGTGGAGGAGAAATGAAATCCTTTACAGACAAGCAAATGCTAAGAGATTTTCTCACCACCAGGCCTGCCTCACAAGAGCTCCTGAAGGAAGCACTAAATATGGAAAGGAAAAATTGGTACCAGCCACTGCAAAAACATATCAAATTGTAAAGACCTTCAACGCTATGACAAAACTGAATCAACTAACAGGCAAAATAACCAGCTAGCTTCATAATGACAGGATCAAATTCACACATAACAATATTAACCATAAATATAAAGAGGCTAAAAGCCACAATTAAAGACACAGACTGGCAAATTAGATAAAGATTCAAGACCCATCAGTGTGCTGTATTCAGGAGATCCATCTCACATGCAAAGACACACACAAGCTCAAAATAAAGTGATGGAGAAATGTTTACCAAGTGTATGGAAATCAAAAAAAGAAAGAAAGAAAGAAAGAAAACATGGGTTGTAATCCTAGTTTCTGATAAAACAGACTTTAAACCAGCAAAGATGAAAAAAGACAAAGATGGGCATTGCATAAGGGAGCAATGCAACAAGAGCTAACTATCCTAAATATATACGTAACCGATACAGGAGAACACAAATTCATAAAGCAAATTCTTGGAGACCTACGAAGAGACTTAGACTCCTTCACAATAATAGTGGGAGACTTTAACACTCCACTGTCAATATTAGGCAGATCAAGGAGAGAAAAATTTAACAAGGATATTCAGGACTTGAACTCAATTAAGGACCAAGTGGACCTAATAGACATCTACAGAACTCTCCACCCCAAATCAACGGAATATGCATTCTTCTCAGCACCACATCACACTTATTCTAAAACTGATCACATAATTGAAAGTAAAACACTTCTCAGCAAATGCAAAAGAATGGACATGATAACAGCAAGTCTCTCAGACCATAGTACAATCAAATTAGAACTCAGAATTAAGAAACTCACTCAAAACTGCACAAATACATGGAAATTGAACAACTTGCTCCTGAATGACTACAGGGTAAATGACAAATTAAGACAGAAATAAGTAAGTTGTTTGAAACCATGAGAACAGAGACACCACATACCAGAACCTCTGGGACACAACTAAAGCAGTGTGTAGAGGGGAATTTATAGCACTAAGTGCCCACAGGAGAAAGTGGGAAAGATCTAAAATTTACACCAGAACATCACAATGAAAAGAACTAGAGAAGCAAGAGAAAACAAATTCAAAAACTAGCAGAAGACAAGAAATAACTAAGATCAGAGCAGAACTAAAAGAGATAGACACAAAAAAAGACCTTCAAAAAAATCAATGAATCCAGGAGCTGGTTTTTTGAAAAGATTAACAAAATAGATAGACTGTTAGCCAGACTAATAGAGAATAAAAAAGAGAAGAATCAAACAGACATAATAAAAGATGATAAAGGGGAGATCACCACCGACCCCACAGAAATACAAACGACCATCAGAGAATACTATAAACACCTCTACGCAAATAAACTAGAAAATCTAGAAGAAATGGATAAATTCCTGGACACTTACACTCTCCCAAGACTAAACAAGGAAGAAGTCGAATCCCTGAATAGACCAATAACAATTTCTGAAATTGAGGCATTAATAGCCTACCAACCAAAAAAACTCCAGAACCAGAGGGATTCACAGCCAAATTCTACTAGAAGTACAAAGAGGAACTGGTACCATTCCTTCTAAAACTATTCTAAACAACAGAAAAAGAGGGACTCCTCCGTAACTCATGTTATGAGGCCAGTATCATTCTGATACCAAAACCTGGCAGAGACACAACAAAAAAACACAACATTTCAGGCCAATATCCCTGATAAACATTGATGCAAAAATCCTCAATATAATACTGGCAAACTGAATCCAGCAGCACATCAAAAAGTGTATCCACCACGATCAAGTTGGCTTCATCCCTGGGATGCAAGACTGATTCAACATACACAAATCAATAAATGTAATCCATCACATAAACAGAACCAGTGATAAAAACCACATGATTATCTCAATAGATGCAGAAAAGACCTTCAATAAAATTCAACATCCCTTCATGCTAAAAACTCTCAATAAACTAGCCATTGATGGAATGCGTCTCAAAAAAATAAAAGCTATTTATGACAAACCCACAGCCAATATCATACTGAATGGGCAAAAGCTGGAACCATTCTCTTTGAAAACCAGCACAAGGCAAGGATGACCTCTCTCACCACTCCTATTCAGCATAGTATTGGAAGTTCTGGCCAGGGCAATCAGACAAGAGAAAGAAATAAAGGGTTTTCAAATAAGAACAAAGGAAGTCAAATTGACTCTGTTTGCAGATGACCTGATGGTATATTTAGAAAACTCCATTGTCTCAGCCCAAAATGTCCTTAAGCTGATAAACAACTTCAGGAAAATCTCAGGATACAAAATCAATGTGCAAAAATCACAAGCATTCCTATACACCAATAATAGTCAAATCATGAGTGAACTCCCAATCACAATTGATACAAAGAGAATAAAATACCTAGGAATACAACTTGTAAGGGACATGAAGGACCTCTTCAAGGAGAACTGCAAACCACTGCTCAAGGAAATGAGAGAGGACACAAACAAATGGAAAAAACGTTCCATGCTCTTGGACAGGAAGAATCAGTATCATGAAAATGGTCATACTGCCCAAAGTAATTTACAGATTCAATGCTATTCCCATCAAGCTACCATTGACTTTCTTCAGAGCATTAGAAAAAACACTTTAAATTTCATATGTAACAAAAAAAGAACCCATATAACCAAGACAATCCTAAGCAATAAGAACAAAGCTGGAGGCATCATGCTACCTGACTGTACTACATGGCTACAGTAACCAAAACAGCATGGTACTGGCACCAACACAGATATATAGACCAATGGAACAGAACAGGCCTTGGAAATAATGCCACACATCTACAACCATCTGATCTTTGACAAACCTGACAAAAACAAGAAATGGGGAAAGGATTCTCTAATTTAATAAATGGCATTGGGAAAACTGGCTAGTCATATGTGGAAAACAGAAACTGGGCCCCTTTCTTACATCGTCTACAAAAATTAACTCAAGATAGATAGAAGACTTAAACATAAGACCTAAAATCATAAAAACCCTAGAAAAAAACCAAGGCAATATCATTCAGGACATAGGCATGGGCAATGACTTCATGAGTAAAACACCAAAAGCAACTGCAACAAAAGCCAAAATTGACAAAGGAGATCTAATTAAACTAAAGAGCTTCTGTGCAGTAAAAGAAACTATCATCAGAGTGAACAGGAAATCTACAGAATGGGAGAAAATTTTTGCAATCTATCCATCTGACAAAGGGCTAATATCCAGAATCTACAAGGAATTTAAAACACGTTTACAAGATAAAACAACCCCATCCAAAAACAGGCGAAGGATATGAACAGCCACTTGTCAAAACAAGACATTTATGTGGCCAACAAACACGAAAAAAACCTCATCATCACTGGTGATTAGAGAAATGAAATTCAAGACCACCATGAGATACCATCTCATGCCAGTTAGAATGGTGATCATTAAAAAGTCAGGAAACAACAGGTACTGGAGAGGATGTGGAGAAATAAGAACACTTTTACACTGTTGGTGGGAGTGAAAATTAGTTCAACCATTGTGGAAGACAGTGTGGTGATTCCTCAAGGATCTAGAACCAGAAATACCATTTGACCCAGCAATCCCATTACTGGGTATATACTCAAAGGAGTATAAATAATTCTATAAAGGCACATGCCCATATATGTTTATTGCAGCAGTATTCAGAATAGCAAAGACTCGAAACAAACCCAAATACCCATCAATAATAGACTGGATAAAGAAAATGTAGCACATATACACCATGGAATACTATGCAGCCATAAAAAAGGATGAGTTCATGTTCTTTGCAGGGACATGAATGAAGCTGGAAACCATCATTCTCAGTAAACTAACACAAGAACAGAAAACCAAACAATACATGTTCTCACTCATGAGTGGGAGTTGAATAATGATAACACACGGACACAGAGAGAGGAACATCACACACAGCAGCCTGTCAGGGGGTGGGGGGCTGGTGGAGGGATAGCATTAGGAGAAATTCCTAATGTAGATGACAGGTTGATGGGTGCAGCAAACCACCATGGCATGTATATACCTATGTAACAAACCTGCACATTCTGCACATGTACCCCAGATCTTAAAGTATAATTTAAAAAACCTCATGTTCTACTTTAAGCAGTTCATTTTTCTTTCATTATTAAAGGGAATTTGTAGAAATTTAAAATTGACATAAGGAAAACATTTCAAAGGAAGTACAACTTGACTTACTTTTCTCTAAATACAACAAAAGTAATTATTTCAATTGTTTCAAAGTGGTTCTTATTATAACTGTTTGAAAACTGAAAGAAAATCAAATTACCAAAGTTTGTGATAAAATAATTAACAGCAATCTTATAGTGGCAGTATTATGATAGCTTCTTAGCAAGACGTATTATTTTCACATTCAAGTCAACTCTGTTTTTTCATAATTTAATGATAACTTTTACTAGTGCAAATTTAGTTCTTCATCAGAAAAAGTAACTCTTTAGTAAATAAATGTTTCCTTTTACCTGAACACTGAACATTTATTGATGTTTCATTGAGATCCTTCTTTTAGAAACCTTTTTTCTAAGTTTTCTAAGAGATGTTCAAAGGTCAATTGCTAATAGCAATTCAGTGATTTAGTTTAAATCTGATTTTTAGAAGTTGCTGCTCTTGAATTCATTGTCCCCCACTCTAATACATGGATTTTGAAAAGAAGCAGTTAAATGGCTATAATTTCCACTGAATTGTTTACAGTGCAAATACTAAGATGGCAAGTCTTTAATGGAATCTCTTTTGGGGATATTCAATGCTAAAATTTGGTGAGTTTCTCCTCTCTCTTTCTCTCCCTCTTTCTCTCTCTCTCTCAAGCTCACAAACTAAATTCTACCTCTCAGTTACTTTTTTGGTGATAGGTACCATCTTGTATAACATGCACTATTGTCTATTTGAGATTATTAGAAATTATTTTCAAAAAGTAATTAACAATTATCAAATAGATGTAATGCATTATAACTAAGGATGTAGCGGAAAGCATTTAGTGAAAAGACACCAATAACTCTACCCCATTAAGGCATGAATAGACATGTTAAAATATTGTTTATGGAAATTTTATTTTTATTAACTTACCTTTTAATGGAAAATAATTATTTGGTATAGCTATTAAAGGAGTTACAATACAGAATTCTATTTTTAGTCTATTGTTAATATTGTTTATGAATATCTAAGTTTATTCCAGGGTTCCATATTAATAAATAACTGTATACACATGAAAAATAAATCACAGTATACATGGTGATAGCTCTTCATCCTCACTATTGGCATGACAAAATTGAACTATCAGATTTACACGTATGTATATTTATGACTTTATTGGAAACAACTGTACTTGTTATTCTAAAAGCTTCTGATAGAAAGGGAAATCAAGATGGTATCAGACAATTAAAGAAAATTGGCCATTCATTTCAAATAAACATGAATAATTACTGAATTTTGATGCTGAGCTATATCACTGGGTAAAGAAAGACATCAGAATTTTAACCAATATTCTAATTTTATTATTTGTATTTTTTTTTTTTTGAGACCGAGTCACACTCTGTTGCCCAGGCTGAAGTTCAGCGATGAGATCTCAGCTCACTGCAATCTCTGCCTCCAGGGTTCAAGCGATTCTAGTGCCTCAGCCTCCCGAGTAGCTGGGATTACAGGCATGCGCTACCACACCGGAAAAATTTTTGTATTTTTAGTAGAAACAGGGTTTCACCATGTTGGCCAGACGGGTCTCAAACTCCTGGCCTCAAGTGATCCATCTGCCTCGAACTCACAAAGTACTGAGATCACAGGCGTGAGCCACTGTGCCTGGCCCCTGTGTTCTAATTTTAATTGCCAAAATAAAGTACTGATTTATTTAATTTTGTCAGTAAAACTAAAACGAAAAAAATCTGTCAAAATGAAAATATTGAATTATTTTAAGACCAATTACTCAGCAAGATGCTGTTGTCAGTAATTGTTAACCATGTAGTTAGAATATGTACAGACCTCTATATCCATATCATGTAAATAATACAGTGTCGGAGTTAAAATGCAGTTTCTGGAGGCAAAATGGTGAGGATTGAAACATAATGCTACATGTCTTCATTTGTCTTCACACAACTTTAATTCTCAGGTTTCTCACTTGCCTAAATAGGAATAATAATATTTATTAAATATTTGCTTTAATGATTAAATGCAATATTATATGTAAATGACTCATCAGACTTGCTGTCACATAACAAACTCCATAATAAGTATTAGCTATATAGTACATGATTGACATGTACTTGTAAAATCTTTTGCCAAATTATAATTTCTATTCAAGTGTCTAAAATTTTACAATTAAAATAGAAGTTTATTAATTTGAGGGAACATCACAGGTCAAATAGGCACTGCTTGACTTACATATTGTAAAGCTTTCCTAACATAGCATGTGATCCTATGTTAAAGTATAAATGTTTCAGGGAAGAGTAATTTCTTGAACTGATTTTCACAAAGTGATTGGTTGCTAATGAGGACAACCATCTTTCCAGGAAGGGGCACATTTGCATAGTAGTTAAGAACATGAAACCTGAAGGTAAATTGTGGTTCTAATAATTACTAGTAATCACAGGCAGATTATTTTATTTTCCCTCACTTCAGTTACCTCTTTGTAACATGGAGATAAACATTTTTTTTTTTTCCTTATTTTACTTTAAGTTCTGGGATACAGGTGCAGAAAGTGCAGGATTGTTACATAGGTATAGATGTGACATGGTGGTTTGCTACACCTATCAAACCATCATCTAGATCTTAAGTCCTGCATGCATTAGGTATTTGTCCTAATGCTCTCCCTCTCCTTGCCCCCCAACCCCAGACAGGCCCCAGTGTTGTCCATGTGTTCTCATTGTTCAACTCCCACTTATGAGTGAGAACATGCAGTCTTTGATTTTCTGTTCCTGTGTTAGTTTGCTGAGAATGATGGCTTCCAGCTTCATCCATGTCCCTGCAAAGGACATGAACTCATTCTTTTTTATGGCCACATAGTATTCCACGGTGTATATGTGCCATAATTTCTTTATTCAGTCTATCACTGATGGGCATTTGGATTGGTTCCAAGTCTTTGCTACTGTAAATAGTACTGCAATAAACACATGTGTGTGTGTGTCTTTAAAGTAGAATGATTTACAATCTTTTGGGTATATAGCCAGAATGAGATTGCTGTATCAAATGGTATCTCTGGTTCTAGATCCTTGAGGAATCTCCACACTATCTTCCACAATGGTTGAACTAATTTACACTCCCACCAACAGTGTAAAAGTGTTCCTATTTCTCCACAGCCTCGCCAGCATCTGTTGTTTCCTGACTTTCCAATAATTGCCATTTGAACTGGCATGAGATGGTATCCCATTGTGGTTTTTATTTGCATTTCTCTAGTGACTAGTGATGATAAGCTTTTTTCATTTGTTTTTTTGGCCACATAAATGTCTTGTTTTGACAAGTGTCTGTTCATATGTTTTGCCCATTTTTTGATGGGGTTGTTTGTTTTTTTTTCTTGTAAATGTGTTTAAGTTCCTTGTAGATTCTGGATATTAGACCTTTGTAAGATAAATAGATTGCAAAAATTTTCTCCCATTCTGTAGGTTTTCTGTTCCTTCTGATGATAGTTTCATTTGCCATGCAGAAGCTCTTTAGTTTAATTAGATCTCCTTTGTCAATTTTTGTTTTTGTTACAACTGTTCCTGGTGATTTCATCAAAAAATCTTTGTCTATGCCTATTTCCTGAATGGGATTGCCCAGATTTTCTTCTAGGGTTCATATAATTTTGGATTTTACATTTAAGTCTTTTATACAACTTGAGTTAATTTTTGTATAAGGTATAAGGAAGGGATCTAGTTTCTGTTTTCTGCATATGGCTAGCCATTTTTTTCCCAGCATCTTTATTAAATAGGGAATCCTTTCCCTATTGCTTGTTTTTGTCAGATTTGTCAAAGATCATATGGTTATAAATGTGTGGTTTTATTTCTGAGGTCTCTGTTCTGTTCCATTGGTCTATATATCTGTTTTGGTTACTGTAGCCTTATAGTATAGTCTGCAGTCAGGTAGCATGATGCCTCTAGCTTTGCTCTTTTTGCTAAGGATTCTCAGGATACAAAATCAATGTGCAAAAATAATAAGCATTGGCCGGGCCTGGTGTCTCGCGCCTGTAATCCCAGCACTTTGGGAAGCCATGATGGGTGGATCACCTGAGGTCAGGAGTTTGAGATAGTCTGACCAACATGTTAAAACCCCGTCTCTACTAAAAATACAAAATTAGTTTGGCATGGTGATGTACGCCTATAATGCCAGCTACTTGGGAGGCTGAGGCAGGAGAATCACTTGAACCCAGGTGACGGAGGTTGCAGTGAGCTGAGATCACACGATAGCACTCCAGCCTGGGCAACAAGGGCAAGACACCAACTCAAAAAATAAATAAAGATATAAATAAAACAAGCATTAATATACAACAATAGATAAGCAGAGAGTCAAATCATGAGTGTTCTCCCATTCCCTCCCATTCCCCATTTACAAAGAGAGTAAAATACCTATGAATACAACGTACAAGGAATGTGAAGGACCTCTTCAAGGAGAACTACAAACCACTGCTCAAGTAAATAAGAGAGAACACAAACAAATGGAAAAACATTTCATGCTCATGGATAGAAAGAATCAATATCATGAAAATGGCCATACCGCCCATAGTAATATAGATTCAATGCTGTTCCCATCAAACTACCAATGACTTTCTTCACAGAATTAGAAAAAAAAAAACTACATTAAATTTCATATGGAACCAAAAAGAGCCCCTATAGCCAAGACCAAGACAATCCAGATTAATATTTTTTACTTACTTCATAGGGTTGTTGCTAGTGTTAAATAAGTTTTTATTTCTAAAACACTAAAAGGAGTGTCTGAGGTATAAGAATTACACAAGAGCCTAATATTATAATTATCATCTCATTATTATTCCAAGAGCAATATAAGGTAACATGTAGGGGGCCATGGAGGAGACCACCTGTAGAGAATTGCAGTGCAGGGGCAAATCATCTCACTTGTTGAAATTTGAACAAGGTGGTCTCATATTTCTAGCTATGCCAGTCACCTAGTAGAAATATATGTAAGTCATCTTTGGAAGAAAATAGTAGTATCCCTATCCTCAAAAAATATCCACAGTTAATTTTATAAATACATGATCTGGCACAAAACAAAGAACAAATATGGTTGTGAAAAGAAATGAAAACATCAAATTAACAGAGGCAAGACTGTAGAGACACACAAAGGTAAAAATTACTCTTGCTAATAACAGAAAGACTTTAAACATGTCCAAGCTGAAAACTTCCATAAGAAACTAAATATTATATACTTCAAAACACAACATACAAATAAAAAAAATCAATAGGTGAGTTTAGCGGGCGATTAGGAAGCACTAAAGAAAGAATTAGTATACTTGAAGATAAATTGCATTGTAAGTTCAGAATAAAGCATAGAGAGACAAAATGTACTATATATATGTATATAATATACGTATATACATCAAAGAGACAAGAAGGGAAGAGGGACAAAGTAAATAATGAAACTACTTAACATATTTTAATTGGAATCTCAAAATATCTGACATGTAAATATTAGTAATTAAAGCTAATTATATCTTCAAGTTATTACTAGAAAATGAGCACCAAGCCAGAATTCTGTAAGGTAATTTATCCCACTTTAAGATAAACTACATTTAAAATAAAACACTGAAATTCTCAGAAATTTTTAAAAAAGAATAGCAATTCATAACTGCAGGAAGTACTATGAGGTGTTATTGGGTGTTTGTCCCCCAGGAAAAAAAATGCCAGATGGATAACTGAGATGAAGAACAAGTAAGATTTCAAAGTGAGTGTACGATTTTACAGTGAAGCAGAAAAAGTTCAAGACTTCCATTTGCTCCATATGATCCAGAAAGTTTGGTATTTTAAATTTTAATTTTAGTCATTTTATGTAGCTGTATCTAATTTTATATTTATTTTATTTATGTGCTGACTAAGGATGTTAAAACTTTTCATGCATATATTGAATTTTCTATATTTTCTTTGGAGAAGCATCCATTTGATACTTTTGCACATTTTTATTAGTTTATTTGACTGTTTATTACTAGGGTCCATGTTTTTATTTTTTTAAACATACACTTGGCTACTACATTTTCTTCTCAGTCATATAGAGGACTTATATATATTTTCTACTACTTATATTGTTGGTCATGTTTTGGATGAGCATGAGTTTTCCTTTTATAAATTATAGTTTTCAGTGCTACATCTTATGCTTCATACATTCTGTGTCCTCTAAAAAATCTTGGCCTAACGTAAAATTGTGAAAAGACAGTCCTGTTTTATTCTATTATTTTACTACTTTTGATTTGAAGTGTAGGCCTATGATCCATCTCAAATTGATTTTTGTGTGAATTGTTAGATATGAGACGAGAGCAAGTTGCTGCCGCTGCTTCCTTTTCTTTCTCTTCCCTTTCCTCTTCCTCTTACCCTTCGTCTTCTTCTTCCCCTGATCCTGCCTCTCCACCTCTCCTTCTTCTTCTCCTTCCCTCCTTCTCCTTCTCCTCCTCCTCCTCCTTCTTCTTCTTACTCTTTTTCTTCTTCCTCATCCTCATCTTCTGCTCCTGCTTCCGCTTTTGCTTCTGCTTCTCCTCCTGCTTCTCTTTCTCCATCTTTCTTCTCCAGCACTAAAATTTACTAGAAAAACCGATTAAAATTTATGTCTATTGCTTTGCTACAATTGTCAAAAATTATTTACCCATATACAGGTTAATATCTAAAGTCTATTAATTTACATTGAGCTATTTACCAATTATGTTGCCAATAATACACAGTCTGTCTTAATTACTATAGGGTATTTTATGTCAAGTAGGGTTAGTTCTCAAACTTTGTTTTTTTTCTTTTGCAAGATTACTTAAGTAATTCATGGTCTTTTGCCCTTTCAAATAAATTTTAACATTTGCACATTTTTGTAAAAAAAGATGAGATTTTACTGACTTTGTTAATTTGAAAAAACTTACCCATTAGAACTATTGGATTATCTAGTCCATCAACATGGTGTCATGAGATCCTTGGGGTGTCACTTTGCCAGCTAGAAACCTCTGTGGCTGGCAGTGCCTTCTGTCTGAGTATCAGTCACTCATACTGGGCTCATTCCACTCACTTGGCCCAGCAGGCTGCCCTCAGAAGAGATACCGGCCCAGATCCCACACCTGCGAAGAGCGAGCCAAGTGCAGAGAAGTAAGGGTTGTGTGGACAATTGAGCATGGTGTCCAGCCACTGTGCACAGCTAGGCACACCGCCTGCTGTGATGGGGCAGGCAGCTCCAGGTGCCAGTATATGTGCCAGATCTTTATGAGAGTGTGGCTGGACTAGATGTACCACATGCAACTTCCACTGTGGGTGTCCGTGTTTGAACCAGGGGAATGCAGTGGCACCTAGAAGCTTGGGGACACCAGGAACCGCAGAGCCCTGAAGAGGGTGTCACAGCCCTGGATCGGGGAGCCCCTAGGTCTGAGCTTCCTGAAGGGCCACAGTTCTTCTCTCCTTCTCATTGGCCACAACATGGTCATCATGGTAAGTGGCGAGTGGAGGATGTTTCAGCTTTGCTTGTGATACAGGTCTTTCAGTCCCACCATTCGGCAGGTCCTGAATTCTTGCCCCGTGTCAAGGAAGAATGAGGTATGTGGACAATTGGAGGGTGAGCAAGGTGAAAAGGAGCTTCACTGAGACACAGGGGAGCTCCCAGGAGGCACGAAGTGGATGTCTATTTTCCACAGTCAGGTTGTCCCAATGAGCAGCCAGGTCTCAGCTGAGAAGAGACCACCAGTGGGTAGTTTCTTTCTGTAGGCAAGTTGTCCCCACGAGTCAAGAAGACCTGAAATTAGTAGCTCCCTCCTGAAGCTGGTAGTCCCAAAGTCTGTGTGGCTCACTGAGTCCAGGTTTTTAAGGGCTCAGAATAGAGGAAGTAAGTTTTGATTGGTCCACGGGGAGTCATGGGTGGGCCTGGAAAAAGCACCATATGTTCTCACTCTAGGCCACAGACTCCACCCAGAACTGGCAGGCTGATTCCCAGGCTTCGGGTCTTCCCTGACTTGAAGGTAGGGTTTCACTGGTGACCTGACCCTTTGTGCACAGAGTCTGTCTGCCTCCTGCCACCATTACCAAGTCGTCCATAGCACCCAGGCTGTTTGTGCCAAGGGGCACCTGCAGGCCTATCCCGCACCACACTCAGCCCCGCCTCAGCCTCCTTCCCACGCTTGTTTGTCCCCAAAGTCCAGAAGGGGTCAAGGTGGCAGGGTGCTGGTAAATCAATACTCCCCTGAGCATGCGCACACCTGGCTAGGTCACAACAGCAACTGAGCTCAGCCACAACTTTCCTCTGCCCTGCAGTGGGCGCTGGGAGCTAGGAGAGGTCAGGCAACAGGAGCAGGCACTTTCAAATCTGCAGCAGAAGGGGAATTCCTGGGTCCCCGAGAGTGAAGGGATGCCCAGGTCCAGTTGTCCCGGCAGCTGCAGCTGCGCACAGAACCTCGGGGCTTCTGCCCCACTTATTGAGCAGGGGGTGGAGCTTTCATCTTTTTCCTGGCTTCTGCCGCCCTACAGAGCGTGCAGCCGCAATCACACCTCCCTGCTGCAGCCAGCATCTTTGCAACTGCCACTCCAGAGAGGCCACTACTGCCTGCAGTGATGCGTCTACCCAGCTATTCAACTTTTGTTTAATTTTTCTTGGTAATGTTTTGTTGCTTTTAGGTTAGAAATCTTGAACATTTTATGTGGCGTACAGTGCTTAGGATTTGATATTTTGTAATTCTATTGAAAGAGATTCTTTTAGATTTTTTAAATATTTTGTTGCTATTATATATGAAATTTTGTTTAATGACTTTATACCCTGCAACATTTCTAAATTTAATGATTAACTTTACTAGTTGTTTGAAGATCCTTTATGATTTTCTACATACAAAATTATGGTAGCTACAAATAAAGATAGGTTTGCCTTTTCCTTTCTAAACTATGTGACTATTATATACTTTTCTTTCTTTCTTTCTTTATTTTTCTTCAACTTTTAAGTTCAGGGGTACATGTGCAGGATGTACAGGTTTGTTACATATGTAAACGTGCTACATGGTGGTTTGCTGCACAGGTCATCCCATCATTTTGGTATTAAGCCCAGCATGCATTAGCTACTTTTCCTGATACTGTCCCTCCCCTAACCCCAGTGTGTGTAGTTTGCCACCAAGTGTCCATGTGTTCTCATCATTCAGCTCCCACTTACAAGTGAGAAGATGCCTTATTTGGTTTTCTGTTCATGGGTAAGTTTGCTGAGGATAATGGTTTCCAGCTCCATCCATGTTCCTGCAAAGAGCATGATCTCATTCTTTTTTATAGCTGCATAGTATTACAGTGTATATTTCCCACATTTTCTTTATCCAGTCTATAATTGATGGGAATTTGGGTTGATTATGTTTCTTCACTGTTGTGAATAGTGTTATTTACTTTTCATTCCCTATTTTACTGAAACTTCCAGTACATTAATAACTAGAAACAGAAAAATTGGCATATTTATTTTATTCCCAATGTGTAGTGAAAAGCACTCAACACTGTGTTATTAGATATGATATTAGATGCACTTTATCAGTTTGAGAAAGTTTCCTTCCATTCTTAGTTTGCTGAGGTTTGTTTGAAGTCATAAACAGGAATTGCATTTGTTAAAATTATTTTTAAAATATCTCTTGAAATAAACACAGCGTGGTATTTTGCTCACTCAGCTAATTCACTGAAATATATGTATTCATTTTCACATGCTAACACACCTCACATTACTGTGATAAATTCAACATAATCACAATATATTTTCTTTGATGTTATATTTATGTATTTTATTTGATGTTCTTGCACTTGATTAACATATTGCAATAAGTTCTTGCATCTATGTTCAGAAGGGATAATTATATGTATTTCTCTTCCTTTATGATGTTTTGTCCTTTATTTTGCTGCCAAGAGGTATACTGGTCTCATAAAATAAGGTGGCAAATATTCATTCATTCTCTATTTCATGAAATAGTTTTGTGCGAATTATGAGTTTTGTCTTATAAGTTTGATATAATTCAGAAGTAAAGCCATCAGAATCTGGACAGTTCTTACTGGGAAGTTGTATAATTACAAATTGAATTCATACAGTGAGTTCAGGCCATTGATACATTTTTAATAGACCTTATTTTAGAATAGCTATATAGAGAAAAAGATTAAAAAAAAAAATGGAGTAGGTAGTACAGAGAGTTCCTAAATACTCTGGAACATGGTATCCCATCTCATTACCCTCTTACTTTAGTATGGCACATTTGCTAAAATTAATGAACCAATATTGATAGATTACTTTTAGCTTAAGTATATAGTTTATCCAGATTTCCTTAGTTTTTACCTAATGTCCTTTTTTTTTCTCCCAATATCTTATCTAGAATATTACATTACATTAGTTATATTTCCTTTGGTACCACATGGCTATAACAGTTTCACAGATTTTCTTGTCTTTGATGACCTTGACAATTTTGAAACATGTTGGGCAGTTGTATTGTAGGATAACTCATTATTGAATTGTATCTGAATTTTTTTTCTCATGAATAAACTGGTATTATGTATTTGGGGGAGGAAGATTATAGAAGTAAAGTGCCATTTTATTACATTATATTAAAGTCACATGCTATCAATATAATTTATCATTGATATTGACTTTAAGTACTTGGCTTGAGATAATACTTTTCAGATTTCTCCATTGTAAAAGCTCCTTTTTTCCCACTTTCTATAATGTAGTCTTTTGAAGGAAGTCACCATGAACAGCCTGCATTTAAGAAGCAGTGAATTATCATTACTCTCCTTGAGTATAGTACATCTGCATGAATTATTTAAAATCCTCCATGGACTATTTGTTTATTATCCTACATTTTTAAATCAATCCTATCATATTTATATCAGTGTGGATTCATAGTTTTTTTTTTTTTTTTTTATGCACTGGCTTATAATCCAACACTACTTAATTTATGTTGCTGCTCAAATTGTTTTTTATTGGTGAGAAGAAAAGCCAAAATATTTGATGGCTTTGTACTGCAAAATTATTAAGGGCTAACCTTTAAACAATTTGTTGGAGAAGAAAAAAGAGTAAATGTGACTCTAAATGAGATAGAGAACATCTTGTGCAAATGATATACTCTAATAAGTAATATAACACCAGGCATCCAGCAGTTATGTTTAATCAGTAATGCCTTCTCATATAATAATCAGAATTTGTCTAAGCACAATTTTTTTTTTTTTTAGATGGAATTTTGGTCTTGTCACCCAGGCTGGAGTGCAATGGTGTGATCTTGGCTCACTGCCATCTCCACCTCATAGGTTCAAGTGATTCTCCTGCCTCAGCCTCCTGAGTAGCTGGGATTACAGGTGCCCATCACCATGCCCAGCTAACTTTTCTGGATTTTAGTAGAGACGTTGTTTCGCCATGTTGGCCAGGCTCTTCTCGAACTCCTGCCCTCAGGTGATCCACCCGCCTCCGCCTCCCAAGTGCTGGGATTACAGGCGTGAGCCACCGTGCCTGGCCTAAGCACATTTTAAAAGTGAATATACTAGGTAGAAAATACACTTGAAAATAGAAGGAAGAAAGCACTTGCCTGTACTCTGCCAAAATCATCTTCCAACATAAAAAACTCAACTTAAAAGACTGATTTAAGATAATGCCTGACCCTTTGAACTAAGAATCACATCAATGTAGGCTTTTTTGGATGGCTGAAATAAACATCAATGTGGAAAAGAATAGTACTCTTAATCTGAACTGTTTTATACATTTCTAAAATAAAAAATTGATTCATTTTGTTTGTTCATTTATTATTTGTACAATAATAAAACATGAGGCATAATAGAGGCATGTTTGGCTTTTAACCCAAAATCTTTCTTGACTGTAGTTGATTATGGACTCCATGCAGATAAATTTTATGAAGTTGGATGTAAAAGTCTACAATGCTTAAAGGTTCATGAGTCAATAAAAAAAAGACAAGGTTAAAATATTCTTAGATATTCAATACAATCGCTTCTCGGCCTTTTGGCTAAGATCAAGTGTAGATATTCAATACAACATGGAGTTTTAATGTACATACTTAAAATAAAATTTTATTAGCTTAAAGTATTTTCTCAATTATCTCTCAGGAGTGATGGTAAATCACCCAAATGCACAGTGAGAAGTTAATACAGAAAACAGAAAATTTTGGAGACTTTCCAAATAACATCATTATATTTAGTAACTAAGGGGAGTAATGTTAATGATTTGGGTTTTATTTACATTTTAATATTATCAAAGCACAGATTCTAACCACAGTCTTGAATTTGAAGAACCACCTATACTATGCCACAATCTTTAAATAATATCTTAACTACGTGCAAAGATTATTTTAAATATGACACCAAGAAATAGCTTAATTGAATTTTTTTTTGTTTAGAGATTTCCAAACCTAGATGGATTTTCCTTCATCTTTGAGGGAAAAGTCATTACAAATAGTTACATAAATTCATTTTATAGATTATATTAATGCCCAAAATTTTAGTGAATTCTCCACAGCTTTCAGAGCAGCACAATCAAAATGAAAGCTCAAGAAGCTTTCCTTACACTTTCACTTTGCTATTCAAATATAAAATAGACACTTTAAATAATTGGATTATTTACACATTTTAAAAATTTGATTGTAATAATAGAAACATTTTAAAGTTATCACAAGTATTCAAAGTCAATTGTATCTGAAAATTATCCAAGCTGTTCTTCAGTTGTCACAGACTTAGAATTATCAGCTGTGTGTGTGTATAAACATATGTATAGAAATATATTAATACTTTGGTGATATATAAATATACATATTAGCCTGAAGATATTGTTTCATAAAATTATGCATTTCTTTCTAATACATTATGGTTTTAATAATACAAATATTAATTTCTTAGAAGCTACATTAAAGTATGATTTTCAATGATATTTATAAAAGTTTATTAATTCTCTTTTATAATTTTGAGGCAACTTTCTCAGTGTACATAAAGAAAATGTTAAGTAGAATCACTAAGTCTTGTGTAACAGAACTTATTACTAATTCTGGATCTATACCACTTCAGAATATAACAAAAGAAAAAAAAGTCTGGAATTTAGATTCTACAAACTTTGTTAATTCTCTGTTAATAACACACCATTAATTCTCTATTAATGACACAATATCCTTAGCATCATGCACTTATATATATTACCTAACAACATTCTTACATGACTTAATTTTAGATGAATGCCTAAAGATTTTTAAAAGAATGTAGGTAGATGCTAATTATTATTATGCCTAGAAACTTTCATATACTCAAAGGACATATGAATCTTTAAAAAATACAATAAAAAGTCATGACTAATAGTATTGTATTTCTCAAAATTATGTACGGAAATGATATCAGTCATTTCTACTAATGCATTCCTGTCTTCCTCTTTTAATCACATTTTCTTTTGTATGTATCTATTCTCTTTCACTTCTTGAAAGGAAAAATGTACAACAATGCATTCTGACAGATCTAATCCTTTA
>NW_016813148.1:570525-595836 GCF_001698545.2 Rhinopithecus bieti
TAAGCACAATTTTTTTTTTTTTTTAGATGGAATTTTGGTCTTGTCACCCAGGCTGGAGTGCAATGGTGTGATCTTGGCTCACTGCCATCTCCACCTCATAGGTTCAAGTGATTCTCCTGCCTCAGCCTCCTGAGTAGCTGGGATTACAGGTGCCCATCACCATGCCCAGCTAACTTTTCTGGATTTTTAGTAGAGACGTTGTTTCGCCATGTTGGCCAGGCTCTTCTCGAACTCCTGCCCTCAGGTGATCCACCCGCCTCCGCCTCCCAAGTGCTGGGATTACAGGCGTGAGCCACCGTGCCTGGCCTAAGCACATTTTTAAAAGTGAATATACTAGGTAGAAAATACACTTGAAAATAGAAGGAAGAAAGCACTTGCCTGTACTCTGCCAAAATCATCTTCCAACATAAAAAACTCAACTTAAAAGACTGATTTAAGATAATGCCTGACCCTTTGAACTAAGAATCACATCAATGTAGGCTTTTTTGGATGGCTGAAATAAACATCAATGTGGAAAAGAATAGTACTCTTAATCTGAACTGTTTTATACATTTCTAAAATAAAAAATTGATTCATTTTGTTTGTTCATTTATTATTTGTACAATAATAAAACATGAGGCATAATAGAGGCATGTTTGGCTTTTAACCCAAAATCTTTCTTGACTGTAGTTGATTATGGACTCCATGCAGATAAATTTTATGAAGTTGGATGTAAAAGTCTACAATGCTTAAAGGTTCATGAGTCAATAAAAAAAAGACAAGGTTAAAATATTCTTAGATATTCAATACAATCGCTTCTCGGCCTTTTGGCTAAGATCAAGTGTAGATATTCAATACAACATGGAGTTTTAATGTACATACTTAAAATAAAAATTTTATTAGCTTAAAGTATTTTCTCAATTATCTCTCAGGAGTGATGGTAAATCACCCAAATGCACAGTGAGAAGTTAATACAGAAAACAGAAAAATTTTGGAGACTTTCCAAATAACATCATTATATTTAGTAACTAAGGGGAGTAATGTTAATGATTTGGGTTTTATTTACATTTTTAATATTATCAAAGCACAGATTCTAACCACAGTCTTGAATTTGAAGAACCACCTATACTATGCCACAATCTTTAAATAATATCTTAACTACGTGCAAAGATTATTTTAAATATGACACCAAGAAATAGCTTAATTGAATTTTTTTTTGTTTAGAGATTTCCAAACCTAGATGGATTTTCCTTCATCTTTGAGGGAAAAAGTCATTACAAATAGTTACATAAATTCATTTTATAGATTATATTAATGCCCAAAAATTTTTAGTGAATTCTCCACAGCTTTCAGAGCAGCACAATCAAAATGAAAGCTCAAGAAGCTTTCCTTACACTTTCACTTTGCTATTCAAATATAAAATAGACACTTTAAATAATTGGATTATTTACACATTTTAAAAATTTGATTGTAATAATAGAAACATTTTAAAGTTATCACAAGTATTCAAAGTCAATTGTATCTGAAAATTATCCAAGCTGTTCTTCAGTTGTCACAGACTTAGAATTATCAGCTGTGTGTGTGTATAAACATATGTATAGAAATATATTAATACTTTGGTGATATATAAATATACATATTAGCCTGAAGATATTGTTTCATAAAATTATGCATTTCTTTCTAATACATTATGGTTTTTAATAATACAAATATTAATTTCTTAGAAGCTACATTAAAGTATGATTTTCAATGATATTTATAAAAGTTTATTAATTCTCTTTTATAATTTTGAGGCAACTTTCTCAGTGTACATAAAGAAAATGTTAAGTAGAATCACTAAGTCTTGTGTAACAGAACTTATTACTAATTCTGGATCTATACCACTTCAGAATATAACAAAAAGAAAAAAAAGTCTGGAATTTAGATTCTACAAACTTTGTTAATTCTCTGTTAATAACACACCATTAATTCTCTATTAATGACACAATATCCTTAGCATCATGCACTTATATATATTACCTAACAACATTCTTACATGACTTAATTTTAGATGAATGCCTAAAGATTTTTAAAAGAATGTAGGTAGATGCTAATTATTATTATGCCTAGAAACTTTCATATACTCAAAGGACATATGAATCTTTAAAAAATACAATAAAAAGTCATGACTAATAGTATTGTATTTCTCAAAATTATGTACGGAAATGATATCAGTCATTTCTACTAATGCATTCCTGTCTTCCTCTTTTAATCACATTTTCTTTTGTATGTATCTATTCTCTTTCACTTCTTGAAAGGAAAAATGTACAACAATGCATTCTGACAGATCTAATCCTTTAATCAAATTTTATAAAAGCTTGGGGAATGTTTAGAATTTAATATTGTCATCTGATTTTAAAGAGGTACTTTACATTAGTTGTCTAGAGAGTTCTGAATCTCTCTTCAATAATTCAAAAGTAATGCTGAAACATCAAGGCAGAAGAACAAATGTTTGTCATCCAAGTACATAAAGTTGAACAGATCTTTCCACATCATTCATAGGAACCAATAGACATGCATTGTAATAGTTAAGTTGAAAATGTATGACATTTATTTTTCTAGCAATTGAAATGCCTTTTCTATCAATCAGTTTCCTAAATGATAGGTTATTTTAATAAAAGCTTCTAATACTTTGATATCCCAAAGAGATAAATACAAAACCACCATTAATAAATTGTTTATATTATGGTAAAATGAATACGGATTTCCTTTTTATTATCTTCCCATTGAAACCAGACATGACTAAGAAATAATTTTACTACCAATTTGGTTTGGCCTGGTCATATATTATGAGTTTCCTTGGGAAGTATACAAAACATTTCTTCATTTTTACTTCAAAATCAATAATACTGTTCTAGATCTTGAAACTGACTTCGCTTAATCCAGGTTATGACGCTCGGCCCAACACTTAAACACAACTCTCAGTATCTCAGGAGTAAGAAAGAGAAAAAAAAGGAGTATTTCTCAGGGTACCTTGCAACTAGTATACTGATTCAACAATGAAAATCCTTTTGACATATTGAGATATTGACATTTTGAGATATTAGCATATATGGCATCTTTTGCTGCTCTTGCTGATAATGAGTAAAATAATAGAGATGTGTATTTAGCTAGATTCTACAGTGCAGTGTCCAAAAGACAGAGCATCATACTGGTTAAAACAAGTAAATAAAAGATATTGTGCATTCATAGATTAAAATAATTATTGTTAAAATGTCCATATTACCCAAAGCAATCTACAGATTCAATAAAACCATTATCAAAATTCCAATCCCATTATTCAGATAAATAGAAAACTCAATCTCTAAATTCCTGTAGAACAACAAAAGACCTAAAAGAGCCACAACAATCTTAAGAAAGTAAAACAAAGCTGAGGTCATTGGAGTCCCTGATTTGAAGCTATTTTACAAAGCTACAGTAATCAAAACAGTATGGTCTTGATATAAAATCAAACACATAGACCAATGGAACAGAATAGAGAGCAGCAAGAATACGCAGTGGGGGAAGAATAGTTTCTTTCATAAATTATGTTGAGGAAACTGGATATCCACATACAAAAGAATGGAATCAGACCCCTGTCTTCACCATATACCGACAATAACTCCAAATGGTTTAAAGGCTTACATGTGAGAACTGAAACTGTAAAACTCATGGAAGAAAACATAGAAGAAAAGCTCCTTGACAATAGTCTTTGCAATGATTTTTAAAAATATAACCCCAAATCACAGGCAACATAAGCAGAAATAAACAAATGAGACTATTTCAAATCAAAAAGTTTCTGCACAGCAAAGGAAATAATTAACAAAATAAAAAGACAGCCTATGGAATGAGAGAGACTATTGCAAATCATATATCTAAGGGGCTAATATCCAAAATGTATAGGGTACTCACAACTCAGTAATAAATAAATAAACTGATTTAAAAATAGACAAAGGACCTAAATAGACATTTTTTCAATGAAGACATATGAATGGCCAACAAGTCTATGAAAAAGTACTTAATATAATCATGAGAGAAATGCAAATCAAAGCCTCAGTAAATTATCACTTCGCTTCCATTAGAATGGCTATTATCAAAAGATGATTAATGTTAGTGAGGGTGTAAAGAAAAGGGAACCCTTGTACACTGTTAATGGAAATGTAAATTGGTGCAACCATTATGGAAAACAGCATGGAGACTACTCAAAAAAATAAAAATAGAACTATCATATAATCCAGCAATCTCGCTTCTGGATATATATTTAAAGAAAATGAAATCAATATCTTAAAGAGATATCTGCACCCTCATGTTTGTTGCAGCATTATTCTCAATAACCAAGATGTGGAAACAATCTAAATGTTAATCCATAGATGAATGTATGAAGATAGTATAGTGCATTCATACTCACAAACACACTCACACACACATGAATATTATTCAGCCATAAAAGAAGGAAATCCTACCATTTCCAACAAAATAGATGAGCCTAGAGGACATTATACTCACGGAAACAAGCCAAATATGGAAAGACAGATACTTTATCATCTCTCTTACACACAGAATGAAAACCAAATAAGTTGACACATAGAAGCAGAGAGTAAAATGGTGGTTGCCAGGGACTTTGGAGTAGGGAACATGAAGAGCAGGGATCTTGGTGAAAGGGTACAAATGTTCAGTTAAGAGATGAATAGGTTCTAGAGATTTAATGTATAGCATAGTGAGTATACTTAATAATACTGTATTGTTCATTTGGAATTTGATAAAAGAACAGATTTTAAGTGCTTTTACCCCACTCTCACACACATAAAATAACTGTAAGTGGTGACAAATTTGTAATTACTTCAATTGTGGCAATCTTTACAAAATGTATACATACATCAAATCATTTTATTGTACACCTTGAATACATACAATTTTTATGTTTAAATTATATATTTTAAATAAAAAATACTATTTGCTAATTTTATTAGTCGTCCCTTTTGTGTTTGTGAAATATAACTGGAGGAATTCTTGCTATGGAAAAAGCAAGAGTAACTTTCCTATCTCTTATTAGTAGTTAGTGTTAGTTCTTGAAATCTACTGTGAAGTTTTAGCTGCACTTACTTCCAATCCTCCGGTTGTTCCAAAAAGGTTTAAGCACACAATTCTGTCTATTAATCTACTTTTCAGTTAAAATATTTGTGCTAAACCCTGATAAAGTATCCTGTTAATAAGCCTTGATAGTATAAATGTGTCATTGTATGACTATGTCTAATGTAATAACCTCCTCCCTCTTTTTGTAGTAAAAGAACAGCAAACACACCTTCATCTTATTGAATGATTAGAAAAACTAAATGAAACAACAGTTGTACAATCTTCAAATTATAAATAGGAAATTAACTCATATGTAAATTGTGAATGTGATAATTCTTAATTTTTGAATCTCGTTTGATGTTTAAAAAAACTGTAATGTCCAAAGAATGTGTCGAACCCCTTTCTCCTTTGCCCATGTATGCCTCAGAAGTCAGAAAGAATAAGTAACAAATATTTCAGCCTTATTTGAGGTTCATATGGCCATGTGACTCTGCTTGTATCAATGAGGTTTAGGGACAAATTAGCAAGTCTACTAACAAAAGTATATAAAATGTATTTCTAATTTTTAAAAAGTGTTATAAAACATAAGAACAGAAAACTATGCAAAGGTAAATAATCAAGATGATGTTGTCTTCTAAAAGACAAGTATAAAAACATCTGGAGTTCTATTTATACAAGTAGAAAGATTTCAAGTTGAGGTGCCATTTTGTAGGAGATTCTTAAATGACTGACAAGTGCTGAGGCACTGGTGACAGCTTTAATACCTATATTTGGCAGCATTGACTGAAGGGGAACTTTTACATCAAATCTATAAATATAATAAAGGATTACTTTGGAATAACTACGCTAACTAAACAGAATACAAATATTTTGTATGTAACATTTGATGTAACATAATTACATAATTATATCTATTTTCACATACAATCTATTTACTCATTTAGTATACTATTTATATTGTTACAAAGTATATAATTTTGTTTTTAATGATATTTCTTAGGACTCAGCTACATTTCAGCCATTTGATGTGTAACAGCAGTGAACATAGATCATAGCTCACATGGACTTATTCTAAACAAACCACTTTCTGGTTTTTTTTTTTTTTTTTTTTTGTTTTTTTTTTTTTTTTTTTTTTTTTTTTTTTTTTTTTGAGGTAGGTTTTCACTCAGTCACCCGTGCTGGAGTGCAATGGGCAATCACGGCTCACTGCAGCCTTGATCTCCCAAGCTCAAGTGATCCTCCTGCCTTAGCCTCCCAAGTAGCTGGACTACAGGCACGCACCACCATGCCTGGCTAATTTTTGTAGAGATGGGGTTTTGTCATGTTGTCTTGACTGGGCTCCTACTGGTAGGTTCAAGCGATCCACCCACCTAGGTCTCCCAAAGTATTGGGATGACAGGTGTGAATTCAATGTTGTTATGCTAATTGCACTGATAACTCAATTATTTACTCTTTCATTCCTCAATATTTTCTTCCCAGAATATCGATTAATTTTAATTTTTTTAACTGCTTTCATTTTATTTTTGCTATTCCCTTACTACTATTACTACTACTACTACTACTACTAACAATAACACTTAACCAACGTTTATTCCCCATTGCTTTGCTCTGGACCTACTCCTAAATTAGGATACTTTTTTTTTTTTTTTTTTTTTTTTTGTGAGATAGAGTCCTGCTCTGTTGCCCAGGTTGCAGTGCAATGGCACGATCTCGGCTCACTGCAAGCACCACCTCCCGGATTCACGCCATTCTCCTGCCTCAGCTTCCGGAGTAGCTGGGACTACAGGCACCTGCCACCACGCCCGGCTAAATTTTTGTATTTTCAGTAGAGACGGTGTTTCACCATGTTAGCTAGAATGGTCTCGATCTCCTGACCTCGTGATCCATCTGCCTCAACCTCCCAAAGTGTTGGGATTACAGGCATGAGCCACCACGCCTGTCTGGGAGACATTTTTATAAACTTTGTATTACTTTTTAGGTGGGACTAATTTTATCTTGTTGGATAAATCCTATATGATGGTAGATCAAATGTGCATTTGTTCATTGTTTTCTTTCAACCAAAATATTTTTTCTCCCGCTCTCTGCCATTTCATTGGCTAAAGATAATGAACACCTATTACTGACAAAATACCACCTTTCATAAATATGTATAGAAGTTACAATCTTATACCCTGAATTTCCTGTTGAGATGTCTCAAATTTTTAAAAATATTTCTTCTTTAAAATAAAATTTAAATGTTGTTTTAAAGCAGTAGGATACAAGAGTATAAAAGATTGCAAAGATACTGAGATAAGGATAAGAATTCTAGCCTACATCGTTGAGTGGCCTTGAGCAAGTCATTTTACATGTATGAGTCCCAATTGTTTCATCCCTGAATAGGGATCATAATAAATACCTATATGGAATGGTTTAAGTAAGGTAGCAAATGTACATGAAGCAAAAGACTGGGATTGAGTAGCCACATAGGTTGTCTGTGTATGAAAATTATATATTGTTATACATGAAATATTGATTACACACACACACACACACACACAAGTCCATTTATTTATTTTGGTCTCTTTGTTAGTTTTATTTGCTGATAATGTTGATGATAATTAGTGATAGATTCAATAATGATTGATAATAATAATGTTATAACTAAACTGCAGTTCTAAATGACAATTCTAATTGAAGAGCACTAACTCATTACCTCTGAAATCCCTCATACTATCCTGTACTATCTTGATAACAGACACAAAAAGTGAGGCTTGAGTTGTTTTGCCCCATTGGCACACAGAGCATTGGCCATGCTCCTCTGACCTGCTTTTAATCAACACAGTCACCAAAAACTATGAAGAATGAGCAAGCTCACCATTTCCGTTCCTTAAAGACAAAATGGAAAAAGCAACATATGTTCCTGTTCACACTAAAGCAAAATTCCAGTTTTGGTTATTAATACTGAAAATACTCAAAGTGAGTTAAACCATTAATTATAGTGACAGCATTTATTCTCCCAGTGGCTCATATATGATTAGCCATAACATATGTTGCACTGTTTAAAAAAATCAAAACAAAGGAAGGATCAGTGGAAGAAAAATTAAAATTGTTCTGTAGATTTGAAAAAAAGGCACACGTTTATTCTCATTTGTCTATTTTACTTCAGCCTCTTACTTATTTTGTAATTTGGGAATGCCAACAAGGTTTGAAAACAGCTTCAATTGCATCTGCTTCAAAACAGAACTCATGTTTTAGCTAGTACAATTTTGACATATACATGCCAAAATTTTTAGCAAACAATTCAGGAAAAAATAAAGATATTGAGTTCAGGAATTAGTTTAAATCTCAAAGACAGCACATTCATCGACAAATAATAATTTAAGGAGCAATATTTTGTTTAGGGATGAAGTTCTGTTTGTGTTTTTGAGGGATAATATTCACTTTGCATTTTTTAAAATACCAACACTCGGTGTATGTAATATATAATGTAATATTTGAATAAATCAATGTATAGATAATTATTCATATGGAAATTGAGTAGATATGAAAGCAATATGCCGAATCTTAACCTACAAGAAGTTTACATTAATACCCTGGGCTTCTCCAATTATTGTTATTATTAATAATAAGGGCATTATTATTACAATGCCCTTATGAATTTTGTAAATTGTAAACCAAAGCAGGTCTCAATTGAAAATGACTCCTCATTTTTGTGAAACAATTTTACAAAAGGACATTTACAAAGTGAGGAACTATGACAAAATTTAGCAGTGAAGAAATCTTTTGTATATTTTTATAGGAATTTTGTTGTTCTAAACATATATCCTGCATTACTAATGAGTGAACAATGAGGTTACTGACCTAGTTTGGCAGATTTTAAGTTGATTCCTTCTGACTCTGCTAATTGCATCTGGTGAGTACTGGAACAAAAACTGCTGGGCTAGGAGGCACTGCTGTCAAACAGCCAATCAGGTGTACACAGAGCCGATGGGAGTTGTCTTCCCACATTCTAGAGCGCTGAGGTTGTTCCAAGCAGCTGGTGCCCTATCAGAGCCATGTGTCACATGGCTCAACATACAGAGATTCCCTGCAGTAAGCAGGGCTTCCCTGCAGCTTTCCCGTTTCTGTGCAAAACACCTCTTTCTTATTGAGAAAATGCTGCTAAATATCTATGACTACAAAGCCATTGAGAATTGAAGAAGCAGAGAAAACTGTCCTTACTTCCTAGTACCCTGAACTTTGAGCAATGTTAATGGGAGTTATGTGAACATAAAAGAAATGCAAGGGCAGCAGGATTGCACCCTCAGTGGTTTCCAAAGAGCAGCCTGAGCTGCAAGACACATTACAAGTTCGTTGAGTAGTATCAGAGGCTATTTCAGGGCTGAATACATTTACCATGTGGCTGTTCACTTACACCAGCTGTCTCCAAAGTTGTTCTACTACTATGACCTGAAGATTATTTTGCTATCAAAATAATTGTCTTTCACTCAAAATGAGTCTTGTAATGTGATAGGCTTTTTTTTTTTCTGGATTTTTATGCTGTGATGAAGAGTATATTTTCTTAGAATTTTAGTTTTCTTCAAAGACAGAAGTGCAGTATGATGCAATAGACTATGTGAGAACTGAAATCAGACGGCCTGCCATTAGTCACATGTATGTTCTCAGAAAATCACCTGTCCTTTCTCAATCTATTTCCTCATCTTTATACACGAAGTGATATCATGTAACTTTACAAAATTATTTTAAGAGAGATTTGAAACATAAATAAAAGTATTTGTAATTGATAAAATGTTATCGATTATCATTGTTATAATCATCATCAGTAGCTTAGTCATTTGTTTTTTCAGGTATTTTCTAAGAGCACTTTCAAAGTAATAACAGCAATAGCAAAGGCAAATTTAGACATTATTTTGTTTTAAGTGTCATTTATGTTTATCTGATATTTCCTAAGGAGGTGACTGATAAATTTTGTTTTCTTCCAGGTTTTTGGTTATTTCTTAACTATTAACACAGAAGAGATTCTTGTAATTCCAGACTATATAACTAAATAAACACAAGAATTAAAAAGAAAAAAAAAGAAAATCAGCATTCTCCTTTATTAATCTCAGTTTACTAGGAGAAGAACACATACTTAGCACATTTTGAAAGTTTCTGGCATTTAACTGCATGGCTCTGGTAATTGCAAGCAATCCTCTTGCATAAGTACATCGATGAAATAGCCAAAGAATGGGTTGTCTTAATCTATCCAGATTTTATCCTCCCGTTGACCACTCTGTTTGACCTCTGCAGTGCAGTGCCTCATTCAACATTCAACAATGGTGCCAAGTAGTCACTCTCCTGATATTGTGGCCACCGTACTAATTGATGAAGGTTCACAACCTTGTCAACTGATCCAAGTTCAGTCTCTTTTAGTCATGTGGATTTCAAACTCTACCTCATATATTCTAGCTTTTTCTCTTTCTACTTACTTCTAGAAAACTCAAGTATATGCTCTATTGTTAGAAGGCATTATTCTCAGTAACACAAATTTTTCTCTGAAAGTCTTTTCTAAGAACTGCCTCAAAATCCCTCCATAAGAATCAATAAGATGATATTTATGTCTATATGGTGAAAAAAAAACCAACAAGCATAGATAAAGATATTAATGTAGAAGTAGACATAGATGTGAGACATAGACATAGATGTAGAAGTGACATAGACATACACATGAACAGAGATATACATATTCCATACTTGTACTATTTGTCTGTTAGATGACTTGCTTCTTTCTCTCTATTCTTTATCATTTTTGGAGAACTCCTGTCATATATGAATATCTCATATATTAACCTGGTTAGACAGATCCAAAGGCTTAGGTTACTACCCAGTCTTCTACCGTTTAGTGTTGTGAATTTGAGGAAGCTACTTGAATTCTCTAAGCCCCAGTTCTCTAATCTTTTAAGGAGAGATCATTTTAAATGATAAATTGAGATAAATAATATTCAAGTGGTACATGGGGCAAATCATTCAGATGGTAATTTTAGCAGTTGTAGTTGTTGTTGTTGTTACTTTCCTAGTGTTAAAATAATGCCTCTAATGCAGGTGAGGTCAAAGAGACAGCTGCCTCATTGACATTTTGCTATTTTACTGCTTAGTGTTCATGTGTTCCTGCATATGAGTCTATATCTTCACAGGATGATACCATAAGAAAATCAAACACTTTTTATCTATGCTAGGGTTTATAATCCTCAAGTTCTAAACTCTATATTGTATCATCTTTATTATACCATTTGTGGTTGAAATAATATCAGTTAAGAGTTTTGAAAACTTGATTTTGTTAGAATAAGTTCTAGATTTGGATTGTTTGTTGCTTTGAGAAACAGAAAATGGCAAATGCCTTTAATTAAGTAAGTAACTAAAATTAAGCAGAAATTGGAGCATAAGAAATACTAATTTTCTTTAGCAACCTCTAGGTTCTTCTTGGATTTTTATCTGCAGAAGTGCAAAATGTAGTAAACAATAATATGAACATCGATGGGCATGGATATCTGATTTTTCATTCCAATATATTTTCGCAGGTTTTCTTCTTCTCCTCCTCCTCCTCCTTCTTTTTTTCTGCTATCGTAGAAAAAATATTAAGCACATAGTCTTGGCAATTTTTGATGTAATTATGTTTCATCATTTTCTATTTTCCTGATAAATAGTAAACATGAATAGCAGAAATGAGGTTCCTACTTTTCAGGGATAGGCAAATGACAGCTGAGTAGAAGTAAACGTGTATTATCTTTAGAGATGTGACATATTTGTATTACTTTTCTGTTTAAATACACAAAACTGTCACTTGCCTTGTTTCTTCTCAGGAAAGCTTCAAATACAAGCATTTCACATTTGGCATGAACTTTAACTTTCACATTAACTCCATATCTGTATCTACATCTCTGTTTGTTGTTTTTTTTTTTTTTTTCAGCATATGCACATAAATATCATATTGAAGTATGGAGTTAGAACAGAAGTATAAGTTGATGCCAACTGAAATATGCTCAAAAACTTTGTCTCTAAATGAAGTTTTAATATGCTTTTCATATTCGATATAGCAATTATATGTTAATACTGCTTGTTACTATTTATGATTTCCAGGAGTGGAGGCTGAGATTTGGCATGCAGGATGTTTATTACAGATAAGCATATCTAACCTGCAACTATATTGCAGGTAATCCTGCAAGAGTTCTGGAGCTTTATAGCTCATCAGAGTGTTATGCGTTGGACTGAAATGTCCAAACCTTCATTTCTCTATATTTATATAACCACCAAAATCAGTCATAAAATGTGCTACTGCAGGAAATGAGCACCTGCGGGCAAATTGGCTTTCTAGAGCTAAGGTAAAGGCTGATGTTGTTAACAGTTTGAGGATGTGTGCTGTTAGGGCGGTAATTCGTCCCTCAAACAGGGGTCTTACTAGCAATATCAATGTCCAGTAAAGTCCACCTTTTAGCTTAGGTCTACTTCTTTATATCCATTCAGGGTGCAGCTTCTCTAGGATTCCAGTGGATCTCTATATGGGGGAAACACAGAAATAGTAAGATAGTTGAATAACCTACAGCCCTAGTCACTACAGCATTTCACTGATCTCAGAGTCACAACCAATAGTTATTGCCTTACTCAAATACCATCAATTCTAGATTTTCTTTATCCTCAGCCATCACCTCTGCTCGTCTTAGTGACATTACTAATGGTGGAAATCAGAATTTTATCCTTGAGGGGCTTGAGTTTCTGATCGCCAAGACTTTCTCAAGTACTTACCCATTTTGTGCTATAATTATTGGTCAGGAGAATGTAGTACATCAACTGAATGTACATATACTTTTCTCTGTCTTCACTGAGTAAGAGTAGTCTTACAACTTGGTGATTATCATCAGTTACCTGTGCCAAAGTGATGATTCCTCTCTTTGACTTTTTGTCCTTAGAAAAGGAACTTGCAGTGCTCGGGAGTCCACCTTAATTTTTAAGTCCGATGTGAATTTTGCTGAATTTCCTAACAGAAGTATGTCACATGTGCAGACCTGGACCTATAGCACTGCAGAGACAGAATTATAGGTATCCATATGTTTTTTAATACACAGCAACATATGAGAATTTTGATTCAGTGTATATACTACATCCAAAAGATGGTGTCTCCAATTTGTATGGTATCATCTCCAAGCTGACACTTCAACTGCAAATTCAGGAGATCATACTCATAAGCCATCAGGCCAATACAAATGGGTGGTATGGTATTTCATGCAACCAGTAGGTCCCGTGTAACCTGACTCACTCTCATACCTCTTTTGCTGGTTCACTTTTTGTGGCTGCAGTTACCTATAGCCAACTGTGAACTGTAAATAACAAATGGAAAAATCCAGAAGTAAATAATTCATAAGTTTTAAATTGTACACTGTTCTGAGTAACATAATGAAATATTGCACCATTCCTTCTTGGATGTGAATCATCCCTTTGTCCAGCTTATTCACACAGTATATGTTCCCTGCTCTGTTCCTATGCAATGGAATTGCATAGAATTCCATTCCAGTGGATTAGCCATAAGCTCTCAGATCACTGTGCTGGCTGAGACCCAGCAGTTGTGGAAACCCATGCCTTCTGTCATTTACTACCAGAACAGATATTTGACCCTACGTGGATCAAAGGGCTGAACTATATAATTATCCATGAAATGGACAGTTGGTCTCCTTGTGGAATAATGCCATATTGGGCATTAAATATTAGTCTCTGTTTCTGGGAGGTGGGTTATTCAGTATCAGATATATTTAAATGATCCTCAGTAAGTGGGAGTTCATGCTACTGGTCCCATGAGTAGCCTCCATCTCTCTCAATGTATCCACTCAGCTTATATTGCTAATGTGCCAATACTTGAAGGGCTAATGACTGAGGCTGTCTGAAACCAATTAGCATATTATGTCTGTGGTGTATGCTTTATGCTGTGCATTGATAAAAAGACCATCACACTTTGTGTCCACTCCCTTATGTCTGCCCTATGCACATACTGTGGACAGATTCCAAACTTTCTTTTCCCAGAGTTATGACAAGTCACACAGGCCACTTGCCATTGCCCATGACATCATATATATTTTATCTTCAGGCCACCTTTCTTTTTTTGCAAACTAGATTGGCAGATGGAGAGCATAAAGCTGTTCATTTGAAGAATTTTCTTTCACCATTGATTTTAAAGGCCATTCCTGAGTAAACGTGTGGTGAAACTGACATCCATTGTTGGCACATCCTTCAAGAAAGCTTCAGCTTTTACTTACTCCATCACTGGTCAAACAGTCCTTCCTATGCCAGAGGTGGGAGCTGAGAGAGGGGTACTAGTACTAGTGGTGTATAACATGTGCATCTGGGCTACATGCTTATGCAAATTGCTTGTGAGCTCCGGTTCGCCAGAGGTATGACTTTTGTATTGTGCTGAGTTGCAGCTGAATGTGCCTGAAAATCATAAAAATTTACACACCTGACAATATCCTCTTGGGATCATGAGACTGTTTCAGTGGCGTGGTCTCTTGCTATCCCATGACCAGGCACTCTATTAGGCCATTCTCATGCTTTCATAAAGGACTGCCTGAGATTGGGTAACTTATAAAGCAAAGAGGTTTTATTGACTCACAGGTCTGCATGTCTGCATGTAGGTTTCTCAGGAAAGCTACAATCACGGCAGGAGGGGAAGTAAACACATAAATTCTTCACATAATGACAGAAAAGAGAAGTGTTGAGCAAAAGGGGGGAAAGCCCCTTATAAAACCGTCAGATCTTGAGAGCACTCACTCGCTGTCATGAGAACAACAGCATGGTGGTAACCACTCCCATGATTCAATTACTTCCCACTGGGTCCCTTCCATGACACATGGGGTTATGGGAACTACAATTCAAGATGAGATTTTGGTGGGAACACAGTGAAACCATATCATTTCCTGGCCCCACCCAAATCTCATGTCTTCACATTTCAAAACAAAATCTTTCCTTCCCAACAGTCCCCCGAATTCTTAACTCATTCCAGCATTAACCCAAAAGTCCAAGTCCAAAATCTCATCTCAGACAAGGCAAGTCCCTTCTGCCTATGAGCCTGTAAAATCAAAAGCAAGTTAATTATGTCCTAGATACAATGGGGATACAGGCATTGGGCAAATACACATGTTCCAAATGGGAGAAACTGACCAAAATGAAAGTGCTGCAGGCCCCATGCAAGTCCAAAATCCAGCAGGGCAATCAAATCTTAAAACTCTGAAATGACTTCCTTTGCTTCCATGTCTCACATCCAGGTCATGTTGATGCAAGAGGTAGGTTCCTATGGTTTTAGGTAACTCCACCCCTGTGGCTTTGCATGGTACAGCCTCCTTCCCAGCTGCCTTCATGGACTGGGGTTGAGTGTCTTTGTCTTTTCCAGGTGCATAGTGCAAGCCGCAGGTAGATCTAGCATTTTGGGGTCTGGAGGACAGTGGCCGTCTTCTCACAGCTCCACTAGTCAGTGCCCTACTGCGAACACTGTGTTGGAGCTTCAACTCCACATTTCCCTTCTGCACTGCCCTCACAGAGGTTCTCCATGAGGGCTCTGCCTGCAGCAAACTTCTGCCTGGACACCCAGGCATTTCCATACATCCTCTGAAATTTAGGCAGAGGTTCCCAAACTTTAATTATTGACTTCTCTGTACCCACATGCTCAACACCACATGGACATTGCCAAGGCTTGGGGCTTGCACTCTCTGAAGCCACAGCCCAAACTGTACCTATGCCCCTTCTAGCCACTGCCTGGATGCAGGTCACCAAGTCTTGAGACTGTACAAAGAAGCAAGGCCCTGGCCCTGGTCCATGCAACCATTTTTCCCTGCTAGGCCTCTGGGCCTGTGGTGGGAGGGGCTGCCATGAAGACCTGTGACATGGCCTAGAAACATTTTTTACATTGTCTTGGCAATTAACATTTGGCTCCTCGTTATTCATGCAAATTTCTACAGCTGGCTTAAATTTCTCCACAGAAAATGGATTTTTCCATTCTATAACGTCATCAGCCTACAAATTTTCTAAACTTTTATGCTCTGTATCCCTTTTAAACACAAGTTCAAATTCCAAACTATATCTTTGTGAATACATAAAACTGAATGCTTTTAACAGCACCCAAGTCACATCATGAATGTTTTGCTGCTTAGAAATGTCTTCTGTCAGATACCCTAAATCATGTCTCTCATGTGCAAAGTTCTACAGATCTCTAGGGCAGGGGCAAAATGCCACCAGTCTCTTTGCTAAAACATGGCAAGTCACCTTTATTTCAGCTCCCAACAAGTTCCTCATCTCCATCTGAGACCACCTCAGCCTGGATTTCAGAGTCCATATAACTATCAGTGTTTTGTTCAAAACCACTTCAACATGTCTCCAGGAAGATCCAAACATTTCCCAATTTTCCTGTCTTCTGAGCCCTCCAACTGTTCCAACCCCTGCCTGTTACCCAGTTCCAAAGTTGCTTACACATTGTTTAATATCTTTACAGCAGCTCCCTAATACCCAGTACCAATCTACTGTGTTAGTCCGTTCTCATGCTGCTATAAAGGAGTACCTAAGACCTAGTAATTTATAAAGGAAAGAGGTTTAATTAACTCAAAGTTCCACATGGCTGGGAAGGCCTCAGGAAACTTACAATTATGGCAGAAGGGAAAGCAAACACATCCTTTTTCACATAATTGCAGAAAAGAGAAGTGCCAAGCAAAAGGGGAAAAAGCCCCTTATAAACCCATCAGATCTCATCATAATTCACTCACTATCATGAGAACAGCAGCATGGGGGTAATCTACCCCATGATTCAATTATCTCCCACTAGGTCCTTCCCACAACACATAGGGATTAAGGGAACTATAATCAATATGAGATTTGGGTGAAGACACAGCTAAACCATATCAGGCAACTATGTCTCCAGCAGAGCATGCTATAAATTGTTTCTCAAAAGACCTGTAATACTTTGTTGCAGACAGCATGGCCTTACTCTAAAACCCCAGAAGCCTTTGTTGTAATTCTTTCACTAGCACTTTCAATGAGTTCCACAAGATATTTAATCCTGCCAGTACTGCTACCTCTAATATCACAGCGTCTATGAGAACATATATGGATATGCTGCAGAGTTCTTTCCTATTTTGGGCCCACTTCACGTTACTAAAATTTTGTGTCACATAGTATACTACTCTGGACGGTATTACCCAGTGTAGAAGGTACTGCTCTCAAACCTGAAGAGAGCAGTTAGTACATTTTCTTAATCACGATTGGAGCTACAAACTGCCATTGTTTCTCCTTTACTTTGAAATGGATGTTCTATCATGCTAATGATCACTAAACTCCTAAAAAATGTACTGATGTTGAAGTCTCCTGAATCTTTGTGGGATCTATCATTTATTGGAATGCGTGTATCTCAGCAAAACCTACACTGAACTAGCCACTTGTTTGCTTATCTGACCCAATTAGCCCGTTGAATGAAATGAAGATTACCACTTCTGCATATTTTAGATCATGGAGAACAGAGCTATTTTTTTTTTCATTCCCTTGGAGTATAATACTATTTTTAAATTATTACTTTGGCTGAGATAAGGGGTAGTTCCAATGGATGCTGCTATAAACTTAATGTTTTGGCCTTCCCATCCTCGAATTCCTATGTTACAATTCTAACTGTGAATGTGACAGTATTAGGAAGAAAGTCCTTTGGGATGTAATTAGATCGTGAAGATGAAGACTTCATAAGGGAATTGATGCCCTTATTAGAAGAAAAGAGGGAGATAGACATAATGATGCATCAAGCCAACAAATATAAACATCAATGTCTTAACTAACATTCTTCAATAAGTTTGGATATTCCTTCATTCACCAGCATACATTCTTCTAAATAAATGACTATAGGAATCTTTGGGGAAGCATTTGTAGAATTATTACTATTGAAGTACTTTCCCCAGTATTGCAGAGTTCTTCCTCCAGGAGACCCAGCAAAATCTTCAGTCAATAGGTTCTAGGTATGAAAACTGGCAAGATTTTGGAGACTTTTGTTTTTGCTTTTGGGGGATTAACTTCCCTAGCTACCTCATATTTCATCCCTGATTTTGTTTTGATAGTGTCCTTATTGGCTGCCCATTTATTTTTTCCCTAGGGGCATTAAGTTTATTATTCCATCTCCATAATTTTCCATAGGGCAGTCCTCATCTGCAATTTAAACATGCTGCTGATATGAAATTTCAGGCCATCTATCTTCTGACAGGCAAACATTGCATTTTGCCATTATTGTTTTGGGATCCTATTATCCCCATTCTTGTCAGCTAATCTAATTCTGTAATGGTTACTTCCACTGAGGAATGAGAGCCACCATTGACTTTTGAGTCATGTTAACACCCTTGTCACCAGCACATTTCTTGGGGTTTCAATAAATCATGCATTATCTAGGCCATACCATGGACGTAATGCTGTGGTGTATCTCCCACAGAGTTTTTTAGTCCTTTGCTAACCCATCAGCCATGGAACTTCTGGCATTTTTGCTGCACATAAATGGTCCAGACTTTTGTCCATATTTCTAAGAGAATGTGGGGAATCCTTAGCAGGCTGTTAAATCGTACAACCTAGGATAGAGATTCTAATCAATAATCTCTCCCTTATGCTAACTTATTTGCCCCATTTCCCTTGATCAAACTTTCTCAGAACCCAATCTGTACATACTCCTCCACTCTATGCTGGTACATGCTAGTTAGGACTTACACCTTCACTGGGGAACAGGCTTGTTCTTCCTTTATCAGGCTCAGAATGTTCTCAATTGGGCTATGATAAACTTAATTTAGTTTTAGGTCTAGTAGCCAGAAGCAGAGGTGTTGGCAGATCCTAAGGAGATATGTGTTTTCTTATCGGAGAGAGCCTTCCTTATTGTCTTCAATAAGTTAGAGTGATAGTGCTTGATAAACAGGATCAAAGTATTCAGGTAATTCACAATGTTGTGAGGAATCCCCTAAACATATCTTTATTAAATACCAGGGACCCTCTTTGTCCTAACTGAGGCCCTGATATGCTATAGTTGACATAGCGTTGATGAGGCATTCACCTTTCTCCAGCGTTTGCTCTCTCTATTAAATCCTTATCCTCATCCTCAGCTTTCAAAGCCTCTTTCTATTCTATCAAGGATATCTTTTGACTTTCAAAATTGACATTTACTTGTCTACCAATAACCAGAAGCATTTTTTTTCTTTTGTATCAATGGTGTTTAGCCATCCAATTCAATTGCCCTTATCATTATAATTCCTTGTAATTGTGATATTCCTAATAATTAGCACCAGCTGGTACAGGCCTTCTACCTATACAACATCACAATTTACCACTGGTAAAGATTTTCACAATTGGAATTTATGCCAAGGGCTTTCTAAGTTCAATCAACTAGTATTGATAAGGTCCTCATTTCCAAACAGGAACAAGTGAAGTTATCCACCTTGCAAACTCTATCTCGCTGCCTGCTTTCTCAGACTACTCCTGGTATCAACTGTTATAGCTGTGCTATCCAAATACAAAGATAAGATGGAGTTTCATGGGCAGACTATTAATTAGAGCTAAAAACCTGTGTAAAGAAAGAGATGGAAGCAGTATGGAGTAGCAGGAAAAAATCCTTCAGTTCTGCGGGCCTAACAAGCTTCAGTGATCACCATGAAGGAAGATTCATGGTCCATCAGGATAGTCCTCCCTAGATCAATTTACCAGGACTTTATAACAACAGCTTCATGAGTCATTGGATATAGATCACACTAGCAAAGATATGTCCTTAGGCAGCTGTCCATGGTAAAGGTACATCCTGAAGAAAACATTAGCCAGAGGCTATTTGATGACAGCTGTGCAACTTTTTTTGAAGGCAAATCTCTGTATTCACCACATTGAACATAAATCATTCAACAAATATATATCAAATGTGTACTATATATCATATACTGTACCAGGTACTGGGGCTACATAAAAGGAGGAAGAAAACAGGGATAGGCCCAACCTCCAAAGAGCTTAAAAGTTAAAGTGGAAGATTGATAGGTAAGCCAGTAGTTATAGCAACACCTAAAAGATCAATGAAAAATAGGTACTTGGTAATCTGGGAGTATCTAGAAGGGGAATCTCATTCAGTCTGTAAAGAATGGAGAAAGTTTTCTGGAAGTGGATATTGCAAATAAATGTTGATGTAGATACTATTATATTAATAATATGGATAGGAATTGAGTAGAGTATTCAAAAGAATCCATATTCATATAGAAGTAAAAAAGAATCTGGTCTATTTGAGAAAACGTTTCAGCATAATTGCAGCATAACCTGCCAATGGGAAAAGCAGAAGAGGTAAAACTGAAAAGGTAGTCAGGGTTTGGATAATAAAGAAGTATGTATGGTGTGCAAAGGAGTGTAGCCTGTAGGCAATAGAAAGGCACGGAAATGTTTTATTCTGGGCAGTGAAATGATCAAAATTGTGTTAATCTAATTCTAATCATTCAGGTACATTCTACATATCTTCAAAATTTCTTGGAGTTAGACACTGGTGGTTTTCCATTGAGGTTACCAGAATTTTTTATTGGTTCTAGATCTCGAGAATATTTATTCTTGTACATTGAACAAATAACACAGTATGCGTAGTATCTCTAATATTTAAGGTGGTGGAAAGCTCATCCTATCTCTAGGTGAGAAAGAACAGTGTGATTACCAGAGATTATGGCTATTGAAGAAAATAACCCAATAAAATTTGTGGTCTTTGAGCAAGAAAGAAACCTACCTATGGTGACTTTACAGGGAGGAAGCAAGAGAGTGTAATACCCTAACCACTCTGTCCTGTAGCTTTCCAGTCTCTTGCCAGTGACTGCACCCGGTAAACCAACCAAAGTTAAAACTGTAGGTCAACCTCCTGGGCTCAGAGCAGAGTGGGCATGGAAGATGAGTGCATCTTCATTAGGAGTCCCAGAAAGAGTACTGGTGATGATTTTACGGTGTTTTTTTTATGACTGATGAATGCCGGGTATATTTTCCACACAATCAAGAGTTTGTTGTTCCATCTTAGTCTCCAGTCATGCACTCTGCATACTTAGAATGTCTTCTTCATGACACTGGTTTCCTGATATAGGAGAGTTTTCTTTAAACTCCTGTAATATTTCATTTTTGGATACAGTAAAAAAGCCATGGCATAAACGGTTTCATTCTACAGGACCAAAAATGAAAGTCTCTATTTTACTTTCTCCATTCTCATCTCCTGTAATCTGTGTATGCTGATTCTGTTTCTTTCTCCTTATGTTTTAGGTCTCTGATACAGTTCCTTAGAAGAGTCTCCATTATTAACTAAACTTCTCTACTTACATAACCGAGATAGCTCTTTTCTCAATCTTTCTCACATTTCCAGAGTACTACTTTTAGAGAATATGCATATATATATATATACATATATATATATATATGAATCACTTTACCTCTCAGCGGAACATCATTCGATCTAGTCTTAGAAACTTTAGACATTCTCTCAAGAAAAGTGCTCTGTATCTTCTATGGCCAAATCAAAAATCTTAGTGTTCTCCTTAAAGTAATACTCACCCTACCCCCCATCAAGAACTGGAGTTTCTGTTCTTAGAGCTGCTTTACAGTAACACAGAAAATCAGTGCTGTTTGGTAAATGTATTAGTCTGTTCTCACATTGCTATAAAAACCTACCCGAGACTGGGTAATTTATAAAGAATAAAAGTTTAATTGACTCACAGTTCTACAGGCTGTATAGGAAGCATGGCTGGGAGGCCTCCAGAAATTTACAATTATGGCAGAAAGGTGAAGGGGAAGCAAGAACATATTCACATCCTGGCAGAAGAGAGAGAAAAGAGGGAAGTGCTATACACTTTTAAACAACCAGATCTCATGAGACATCACTCAATCTCACGAGAACAGCAAAGAGAAAATCTGTATCCGTGATCCATCACCTCTCACCAAGCCCCAGCTCCAGTACTCGGGATCACAATTCAACATTAGGTGGGATCAAAGAGCCAATCTATATCATTACACTTCTAGCCCCTCCCAAGCCCCATGTCCTTCTCACATTTCAAAACATGATCATGCCTTCCAAAAATGTCCCCCAAAGACTTAACTCATTCCACCATTAACTCAAAAGTCCAAGTCAAAAGTCTCATGGAAAGTCCGTTCCACCTATGAGCCTGTAAAATCAAAAACAAGGTAGTTGCTTCCAAGATACAATGGGGGTACAGGCATTGGGTAAATGCCCCAATCCCAAATGGGAGAAGTCAGCCAAAACAAAGGGGCTACAGGTCTTATGCAAGTCTGAAACCTAGCAGGGCAGTTATTAAATCTTAAAGCTCCAAACTCCAAAATAATCTCATTTAACTCCATGTCTCACATTCAGGGCACGCTGATGCAAGGGATGGACTCCCAAGGCCTTGGGCAGCTGCACCCGTATGGCTCTACAGGGTACAGCTCCCCATGGCCACTTTCCCATGCTGGCATTGAGTGCCTGCGGCTTTTCCAGGTGTATGGTGCAAGCTGTCGGTGGATCTGCTATTCTGGAGTCTGGAGGACAGTGACCCTCTTCTCACAGCACCATTAGACAGTGACCCAGTGAGAACTCTGTGTAGGGGATCCAATCCCACATTTCCCTTTTTGCACTGCCCTAGTAGAGGTTCTCCATGAGGACCCCATTCCTGCAGAAGACTTCTTTCTAGACATCCAGGCATTTCCCTACATCCTCTGAAATCTAGGCAGAGTCTCCCAAACCTCAATTCCTGACTTCTGTGCACCCACAGAAGCAACACCATGTGGAAGCTGCCATGCCTTGGGGCTTACAACCTCTGAAACAATGGTCCAAAATGTACCGTGACCCCTTTTAGCCATGGCTGGAGCTGGAGTGGCTGGGAAGCAGGGCATGGTGTCCCAGGGCTGCAAAAAGCAGTGGGGCCCTGGGCTTGGCCCATGAAATTATTTTTTCTTCTTAGACCTCTAGGCCTCTTCTAGGAGGGGCTACCATGAAGGTCTATGACATGCCCTGGAGGCATTATCCCCATTGACTTGGCTGTTAACATTCAGCTTCTCTTTTCTTATGCAAATTTCTGTAGCTGGCTTGAATTTCTCCCTGGAAAACAAGTTTTTCTTTTCTACCACTTGGTCAGGCTGCAAATTTTCCAAACTTTTATGTTCCGCTTCCCTTTCAAATATAAGTTCCAGTTTAAGATCATCTCTTTGTTTACACATATGAGCATACACAATTAGAAGCAGCCATTTCACATCTTTAATACTTTGTTGCTTAGAAATTTCTTCCTCCAGGGTGGGCACGGTGGCTCATGTCTGTAATACCAGCACTTTGGGAGGCCAAGGCAGGTGGATCACCTGAGGTCGGGAGTTCGAGGTCAGCCTGACCAACATGGAGATACCCCATCTCTACTAAAAGTACAAAATTAGCTGGGCATGGTGGCGCATGCCTGTAATCCCAGCTACTCGGTAGGCTGAGGCAGGAGAATCGATTGAACCTGGGAGGCGGAGGTTGCGGTGAGCCAACATCATACCATTTCACTCTGGCCTGGGGAACAAGAGTGAAACTCCGTCTCAAAAAAAAAAAAAGCGAAAGAAAGAAATTTCTTCCTCCAGTTCTCCCCCAAGTTCAAAACTTCACAAATCTCTAGAGCATGGGCACAATGCTGCCAGTCTCTCTGCTAAGAGTGACTTTTACTTCAGTTCCCAATAAGTTCCACATCTCCATCAGAGACAACCACAGCCTGACTTCACTGTCCATTTCACTAATGGCACTTTGATCACAACCATTCACCAAACCTCTAAGAGGGTCCAAACTTTCCCTCATCTTCCTGTCTTCTTCTGAGCCCTCCAAACTGTTTTAACCTCTGCCTGTTACCCAGCTCCAAAGCTGCTTCCATATTTTCAGATATCATTATAGCAATGCTTCACTTCTCTGGTACCAATTTTCTGTATTAGTCCATCCTCACTTTACTTTAAAGAACTACCTGAGACTGTAATTAATAAAGAAAAGAGGTTTAATTGATTCACAGTTCCATAGGCTGCACAGAAGGCATAACTTGGGAGGCCTTAGAAACCTGACAATCATGGTGAAGGCAAAGGGGAAGCAAGCACATCTTCACATGGTGGCAGGTGAGAGAGAGAGAGAGAATGAGAAATGCTACACACTTGTAAACAACCAGATCTCATGAGAATTCACTCATTATCATGAGAACAGCAAGGGAGAAATCCACCCCCAAGATGTAATCACCTCCCACACTCAAAATCACAATTGAACATGAGATTTGGGTTGGGACACAGAGTCATACCATATTAGTAAGATTAAAGCTTTCCCCAAAATGTCTTTATTAGGAGTGGTTCTGAGAAATATTTTCTGAAACTTAGCCTTATCAGCCTTATCAGCATTCCTCTCCCTGTTGTGAAACGTTTCTTCTGTGACTTTCTGGAGCAAAACCATGAACAGAAATACAGAGAATATAAATAAAAAAGAAGTGTACTTTTAGATTGTACAAATCACATTTGGAGTGACTTTTCAAGATTTTCATCATTTTACATTGTACATTCTCATTAAGAGCTACCTCAATTCATGTCAGTTGATTCCAATGTAATAGTCTCTGTTGATTTGAAGAATACCAGTAGACAATTATTCTGGTCTTAAAATATTTATAAATTATTATTTAATGAGGGAAGACACATGTATATATAAAGTGGCTAATATACTTTACACATATATACACATATGTGTATTTAAAGTGGCTTTATAGTATATAATATACACATGTGTGTGTATGTATGTGTGTATATATATATATATATATGGTTGGCTCTGGCTTGAATTCATTGTTCTCTCATAAGGATTTTCCTGGAATAAGATACACACCAATTTCCCCTAACATCATAGAAGAAAAGTGTTCTGTTTCACAGGGTATAGCAATCAAATATTTTACCAAATATTTTGTCACTTCTACAAACGGGTCTCTTATCTATCAGCCTGAGGATTTAGGATACTCACTCTACAGTTCCTTACCTAACCAATCAAATAAATCACCTTTTAGGTTCTGTTACTTGCAACAGTCACTTCTGGTATCAAAATATCTATCAGGATTTTATATCCTGCAAATAACATTAAATCCTACAATAGTGGCTTCAAGCAATAGTTAAATACCTGTTTATTTTAGACAGTAAGTTGTCTAGGGGTATGCTAGATATTTAAAATAAATAATAAATAATATTTTTCATAATATTGATTTAATATTT
>NW_016813148.1:596160-599060 GCF_001698545.2 Rhinopithecus bieti
ATAATATTGATTTAATATTTATATTAAAATATTAAATCTATATTTATTTACTATCTATATTAAAATAAATAATATGTAATTATTTGTTTTATACAGTAAGTTATCTAGGGGTATGCTGGATATTTCAAATACTTGGATAGTCCAAACCTTACCAGAAAATAACAGTCATTTCATCTTCTGGTCACTCACTTCTAGCAATGTAGATCTTCCTCTTGATGTTTGCCATACTAGAATCAAAAATGGAAGCAATGCCTTTTGCAACTTTTGTCTTATTTATCAGACAAAGGAGAAAACTGAATCAAACAAAAAGAGCAGAGTAATAAAGAAAGAATAGTTAGAAAAAGACAACTTTTATTTGTGATGACTTCTGCCTATACAGCAAAGGCCAAAAGTATCAACCAAATTAGACCCAACAATAAAGGTAAATGAGTAGAAAGGACTGTAAGTTTGTGAATGGGGATTTGTCTAGCTGGCACTTGTATAGCATTTACTTAAGGAAAGAAATTTCAAATTTTGTAACTTTATGAAAGAGATGAATTTCAAAGAAATTTCAAAAGTAAAGCAAAGAAATTATAAGATGTATAAGGTGATTTTTAATACCACATTCCTAAATCACTTAATTATTTTAAAAATGAAGAAGTAAAATTTGTATACATTCTGACAATTTAATGACACTTGTATCTGAGTTTGTAAGAATCCTGTGGTATCAAGAAAATGCTTAGAGCCCAGTCCTGTGCACGTCACCAAGAAACAGGTTAAGATTTCAGAAAATTGCAAAACAAATTCAGTCTATGGGGGAGGATGACAAACTATGAAAAGCTGGAGATGCTTCGGAGAAACAAATGTCTAATTCAGAAGACAGTTACCTAAATATTTGAATTACAACTGTTAGTAGGCTGCGAAATCAATTTAGTGAATTTTAACTGGGATAACCAAATAATTTCTTATACAACATGAAACATTTTACAGAGAAACATAAATGGTACAAATAATTATGTGGAATTAACAAAGATAAGCCTGATTTTCCTAGATACACTCATTATGGTCAGTCTAGTCATAACCAATATTTTAAAATGATATAAAATTAGAATGGAATAGAATACAAAGAAAATGGTAGAGTATACCACACTCATAGTAAAGATACAGTTTTATGATTTTATTATTTTTGATACCTATTGAATATACTTTTCTGTAGAGTCACAAGCAAAATCTTTGAAAGCCCCTGGGCCAGAGTGCAGCCACAAGAGCTTACAAGAGATTTAGAGGAAGAAATGTAATTTAAAACTTCTTAAAGGCCCAGCCTTTGGGGCTATTATTTCTCTCAAATAAAGGAAAATTATTGGTTATGGTTGAATTCTTAAGTAGTTTAGAATAAACTATTAACAATGTTAAAAATTGGAGGATATCATCAGCCAGGTTTTTGAGCATCTTCTGAAGGCTGGAGAAGAGATTACTGTGAATTTAATGAATCTAAGCAGCATCAATACAGATTCTCAGCCATGTCCATACTCTTTTGAGGAGCAGAATTAGGCACATTCAGAATAGGTGTGGGCAGGGTAAATTTGAGTGTCGTTTACTGAACCACCAAAAGTAGCTTACCTTTTTTCAGCAACTATAGATATTGAAGAATAATATGGAAGAATGTGATTGCTTACCTACTATGACTAAGAGAAGCCAGACAAATAAGTGACAATTTTAGTTACATTGTCTTTATACCTGCTAGATAAGGTAGAAGAGGGCTCACCATAAATTTACAGCTCTTTGCTGCTGGAGTGGCTGAGACTTAATTTAACCCAACACTCTTTTCTCTGAAGTCAAATCTAAACACTTGAAGGTTTATATAGAACCAAACTCTGCGTGTGGGTGTTATCCATTTCCCATCATCTCATTTCCATGCCTGCAAGTGATGAGCAATACTGGTTGGCATGTCCTGGTTTCAGACGTTGATCAAGAAAAACCACTTGGTATGTGATGTCTTCAGTAGACACCTATGCATGATGTTTGAGGACAATGAAATAATTCAACTATGTCTTCTACTGCTCTGGGTCATTAAAATCTCCATGCCTAGATGCTCTCCAAAGAGCTGGGAAAAAAATTAAAAGCACAGAAACTTTAAGATATATTCGTACAGATCTACATTCTAGTAATTCTAAAACAGGTTTGGAGAAGGGATAGAATTGTTTGAGAATTGCTATGTTCTAGCAATTCTCTCTCTTCTCCAAACCTAAATTTGAGGAACAGGAAGGGGAATGAAATCTCTCCCTCTTTAAAACATCAACTCTTTTGACTAAATAAATAAGCCCTGTGATATTTCACTTTAGAGACTTAAATCATGAAAATGACTTTGTTTCTTCTTTGTACTCTGTCATATCACTCCTTTGAGGGGATGAAAACAGAAAGTGATACAAAAAAGGGAAAGTGGCTAAGAAGAAAAATAGGAGATATTTATTTGTATTTCAGAATGTTTTGTATATATTTAAAATATGTGTATTTGTAAAATTATATATCACATGCTATGTATTTTATTCTAACTTCTGGCTTCAAGCAATCCTCCCACCTTGACCTCCCAAAGTGCTGAGATTACAGGTGTGAGCCACACACATAGTCTACCATATATTTTATAACTAGATTTATAAAATAGGATCATCTATAATATGTTGTATATATTGAGAACTAGGTATTTCTAAAATAAGAAATAAGTTCTTATTTGTAAAATAAGAACTAGGTATTTGTAAAATAAGATTATAATTATAATTATTGCAGTTGCACTTTTTAAATTAACAATATTTATCATTGTAAGAAGTATAGAAATAACTGATTAAATATGGTACTCATTTGAGAAATGCAAAATATTTATTTAAAGCTTGATTTTTCAATAAAAATAGATTCTCAATAAATAT
>NW_016813148.1:602797-604027 GCF_001698545.2 Rhinopithecus bieti
TTATATAGAAAATAGATGTATTCAGGAAGTCATTAAAACAATTCCTCTCATAGTGCCTCTACCCATAGATATGCACTGACTAACATTTTTGCACATTTTCCCGTAGTCTTTTAGAAAAAAATAATGTACAGTTTGTGCAATTTCTCTCTGGATAAAATACATATTTTATTTTGCCTTTTCCCCACTAGTGATTTTGAGCTGTTTTCATGTTATTAACTAGATATAAATATATGAATGTCTATTATTGAATCCTATAAAACTCAGATAATCAATTTTATATTTTTCAAGTGTTTAAATATTTAGGTGTTTTTCAAATTATTAGCGTAATGTGACAGAGATGCCTCCTTATTTCTCATTAATATTAGAATCAAATGAACAAATAACAAAAAATATAAGCTTCCTAAGTCTCTGTGTCAAATAATGTGGAAATTACAATATACTCCTCAAGATTTTGGTTTGTTCCTGGGTCTTACATTGACCTGTTTTCTCATGTCATGTCATCTATTTTTCCCTCTATTCTCTCAATTTCAGCGATCTCTTGCCCTCAGTAACCAACCTTTTACTTTCCACACATTTCCCCAAACCTGAAGAAAGCAATCTCGTTCTCCAGAGCATCAGCGGCACAATATTATTCTATGTTGGTGATTTCTGTTTAGGGAGTAGAGACAGAGATGAGGATTACATAACGGCAGATAAAATTATTTGAAACTGAATGCTATGTATTGTTGCAAAAAATTTTCTCAAGAACTCCCACAACGGGGACTTTCTCACTTGTCAACAGTCTTTCCCAGGCTCCCTGCAATCCCAGCATCCCACCATGGGACCAGATATATAGTATCTCTCTCTCCCTCTCTTGATTTTCACCCCTTTATTTTTCCAATCTTCTCTTTCATCTTTTTTTCTTTTTCTCTTGGGTACTCTTGACACTCAAAACCTCACATTTTATTACACAGAACAAATTAGTACTGTCTATATGTTATTTGCACCCAGGTGTCCCATCTTTCTCCACCAAAAAGTCCACCAAAATCTATTAAAGAATTGTATTTTGTGCTGTTTTATTGAAATAACTACTTATTCTACCATACAGACTTATTATGTTACTACTAAGAAGGCAGAAAGAGCCAGTGTTAGCTATTTAACAACATATTTTTGCAATATAGGTAAAGCAAAATAATTTTATCAACACACAAAAATGACAAAAATCTTCAATTACTTCTTTTTTTTTTTTTT
>NW_016813148.1:604996-628812 GCF_001698545.2 Rhinopithecus bieti
CAGCCAGATGTTGCAGAAGATAGAATATTGCTGAACAGCGAGTGTACCTGTCTGATTCTTACTTTGGAAGCTTCCTCTCAGGGGTGTACTCCACCCTGTGAGGTGTGGGGTGTCAGACTGCCCCTAGTGGGGGATGTCTCCCAGTTAGGCTACTCAGGGGTCAGTGACCCACTTGAGCAGGCAGTCTGTCCGTTCTCAGATCTCAACCTCCATGTTGGGAGATCCACTGCTCTCTTCAAAGCTGTCAGACAGTGTCGTTCACGTCTGCTCAGGCCTCTCCTGCTTCCCCTGTTTCAATTACTTCTTTAAGAGAGATTAGTGTAAGGGAAATTATTGTATCAACATAAAAAAGATTCTTTGCATTAAGAAATTTTGTCAGAAATATAACAATTTATATTTTTATCACTAATAAATAGTTGACTAATTATAGTGTTATCAGTAAAAATAGTTACCACTATGATGTGTTTAAAAGAAATGATTCATGAATTTACATTTCTATGTCACTTCTACAGAGCCTGAAATTATGTGTTTCATGTCTCCTTATGAATTTCTTGCCTGTGTCTAATACTTGCATGTCCAATGAGAATGGTATTACCACTCAGAACATTATTTCAATTACTCTGAATTTGATTGGGCATATTTTTAATGGAATGTTGGATTAGAATGTTGGATTGGAAAGTGTTGATTGGACGTATTCCTAGTGGAATGTTGGATTGGAAAGTGATGACAACGTATCTTGTGAATAAACTGACCATTTAGTAGTATTGCTGTGCTAGCTAGAAGTAATTTCTCCATTTTCCTTTATCTTTGTCTTTCTTCCTGAGAATGCAAATAGGAGAAAATCTATGTGTTTTTCTCCTACCAATTCTGTGCATGGACAGTGCAGTTAAATCAGAAACTCCTACCCAGAAGCAAATTCTTAGTTGAGAGGAGTAATACAGGGAGCAAAAGGCAAATGTGGCAAATGGGAGAAAAAAGGGAAATGAATAATAATGACACAGGGAAGTATATCATCATTCTTTTTCCAAAGAGCATTTGAATTCAAGAGAACGACACTCTTCACTATTTCTCTCAAACAGAGTGTCAACAACTGGGAATCATTCAGATATTCTGACCCTCAAGGAAGTAAATTGGATTGAAGTTAATGCACAAATTTTACCGGAGTGTTTTTTATTTGGGTGTTTTGGAGAAAAGAGAAAGAATCATAAACAGCATCCCTTGCTAAGTTGATTGCATAATACTAACTTGTAACTTCAAATTATAGTATGCTGGTTATGTTTGCCATATTAGTTCTTTTATACCCTTGAGAAAAATCTCAGTTTTTGTCTATACAGGATATGCTACTGAGAGGCAGCCAGCAACTGATACATTGAGTGCTTTCAAGCAGTATAAAGTTCCTTTGAGGCAATTTCTTGGGTGCAAAGGCTACATGACACCCCTATCTGCAGAAGTCACTGTTGCTATTTTGACTACAGCAGATAATAATGTGAATGGAATGTTCTATAAGCAGGCGTTCACAGGATCAGAATCGTGTCCAAGCATGGTATGGTTAGAAAATACCATTGCTGGCAACTTTTCCCTGGAACCTTACAAAGGCCGTTTATGGTAAGCCTGATGCCTGCTCATAAGGAGCTGCATACAAGAGTTGAACGTGCTCAACTGACACTGCCCTGGGAGATAAGAAGATTTCTGTGTAAACACAGTGTACTCAAATTGCACCCACATCATATCAAATATATTCAGTGGCAATCACATTTGTGGTAACTTAACCTACATTGAACCCTGATTGGGGCAATGAGACCACTAAGGTTTTAATGCAGAATGGACTTCAAGGGAATGAATTCCCTGAAGTGATCCATATCTGCAGAACCTTGTATCCTGTGACAATGTATGTCTTCAGTACACAGATAAAGCATTTTATAAAGGTTAGCTATTACCATTTAGGCAAAAATACTTTTTCCTAATTTATATTTTATCCAGGATATCTCATGCTCATGCTCAACTTTGAGGCATATTGTTTCATTAAACACACACATACAATTATGTGCAAGAAACTTTTCTAAGTACTTTGCAAATATTAACACATTTAATCCTCATAGAACCCCTAAGAAATAGGCACTCATCATCCCATTTTACGATTGAGGAAACTCAGACACAGAGAAGCTAAAGACTGTTTTAGCTTTTCTAGCCAGTGAGTGGTTAATCCAGCTTCAAACCCAGAACGTCTGCCTCCAGAGTTTGCTTTCAATCTCTGTCTTTACATCGTTTCTCATTTTGTCTTACCTTGATCGTCCATCCCCATTTAGCTTCTCATACAGTACTCATTCCTAAATTCATATCTCCCTTCTTTTAGCTTTCCACTTTGGACATGCACAACTCTGTATCTAGTTTTCTGAAGTAAAAGGTCACTTCACTTCAGGATATTTTCATAGCTACATATCTAATCCTCCAGCCAAAAGGGTGGTTTGGTGTGACAAAATACATAAACCAGAGGGTTAAAAAAATCAACATTAACATATAGGGTGATGCAGAGGTTGCCCTTGAATACTCATATATTTTTGTAAGGGTGGAAGCTGCATATTCTTGCCAGGACGCTTAGTCCAAGTGCTATAACCAGACCATTATTTTACCTGGTAACCACGACAGTCTGTTCATGTTTGCAAATATTGCACAGAAGTATGGATAGTGATCATATTTTAAACACAGAACTTTTCTGAGATTTGAAAATACGCTAAAATTAAGGATAGGTCTGAAAGTTTGGACAGGGCTCTCTTTACTTGATTAAACTTCACTCCCTGAACATCTCTTAAATGTCATCAAAATGGGACTGGGCGTGGTGGCTCATGCCTGTAATCCCAGCACTGCGGGAGGCCGAAGCGGGCAGATCACCTGAGATCAGGAGTTCGAGACCAGCCTGGCCAACATGGTGAAACCCCACCTTTACTAAAAATACAAAATTAACCGGGCATGGTGGCGGGTGCCTGTAATCCCAGCTGTTCAGGAGCTGAGGCAGGAAAATCACTTGAAGCTGGGAGGCAGAGGTTGCAGTGAGCCGAGATCGTACCATTGCAGTCCAGCCTAGGTAACAGAGCAAGACTCTGTTTCAGAAAACAAAACTTAACAAAACAAAAAAAGTCATCAACATGGCAATAAATTTTTTCCAAAGCTGATAATTGATTGTATGGCTAGAAGATGTACACAGGAAAATGGTACTTTTTCTTTCACAGAATCAGCCTACAACTAACAACCAGTTACAGCTATGTGATAAGTTAAACAGTTTTTTTACTCTCTGAGTCTACCAACCACACTTTCAATTAGTATGTAAAAGACCTAGACATCTCTATTCACTGCCTATCACTTCGGTACCTAAAACAAGTATTAGTTTTGTAGTAAGGAAATATATTTGCTACAATACCTCTTGTGATAACTCCTTTATAAGAATTTTCTATGCTAATCCACTTAAAACACTTGTCTCACTGTCAGAAAAACTGTTGCTTATCAACCAAAGTTTTAAATTCTCTATGGTGCTACCAGCTGGTTCTGACAACCACTCAGTAATCTAAAGACTTAAAGAACTTCTGATAAAATTTCAAGGAGACTACTTCGTATATTTATCAGCAATGCAAGAAAAATGATAGCTAATGTCACGAACCACAGAAAGACATAGTCAATGATATGGTTTGGTTGTACCTCTGCCCAAATCTTACCTTGAATTGTAATAATCTCCAAGTGTCAAGGATGGGGCCACATGGAGATAATTGAATCATGAGGGCAGTTTCCCCCATACTGTTCTCGTGGTAGTGAATAAGTCCCATGAAATCTGACGGTTTTATAAATGGGAGTTTCCCTGCAAACGCTGTCTTGCCTGCTGCCATGTAAGATGTCCCTTTGCTCTGCCTTCCTCTTCTGCTATGATTGTGAAGCCTCCCCAACCACGTGGAATGGAGAGTTTATTAAAACCGTTTCCTTTATTAATTACCCAGTCTTGGGCATGTCTTTAACAGCAGCATGTGAAAAGACTGATACAGTAAATTGGTACTGGTAGAGTGGGGTGCTGCTGTAAAGATACCCAAGAATGTGGCAGTGATTTTGGAACTGGGTAACTGGCAGAGGTTGAAACAGTTTGGAAGGCTCAGAAAAGGACAGGAAAATAAGGGAAATTTAGGAACTTCCTAGATACTTATTGAATATCTTTTACCAAAATGCTTATAGTGATATGGAGAATGAAGTCCAGGCTAAGGTGGTCTCAGATGGAGATGAGAAACTTGTTGGGAACCGGAGCAAAGGCGACCCTTGCTATGTTTTAACAAAGAGACTGGTGGCATGTTGCCCCTGCCCTAGAGATCTGTGGGACTTTGAACTCGAGATGATTTTGAGCATCTGGTGGAAGAAAGTTCTAAGCAGCAAAGTGTTCAAAAGGTCTTTGGTACTGTTAAAAGAATTCAGTTGTATGTATTCAAAAAGATATGATTTGAAATTAAAACATGTTTAAAAGGGAAGCAGAGCCTGAAATTTCAGAAAATTTGCAGTCTGACATTGTGATAGAAAAGAAAAACCCATCTTCTGAGAAGAAATTCAAGCCAGCTGCAGAAATTTGCACAATTAACCAGGAGCCAAACATTAATTGCCAAGAGAACAGGAAAAATGTCTTCAGGGCGTGTCTCAGAGGTCTTCACGGCAGCCCTCCCATCACAAGCCAGGAGACCTAGGAGAGAAAAATAGTTTCCAGGGCTAGGCCCAGGACCTTGCTGCTTTGTGCAGTCTCAGGACTTGGTGTTCTGTGTCTCAGCCATGGCTAAAAGTGGCCAACAGAGAGTTCAGGCCTTAGCTTCAGAGGGTGCAAGCCCCAACCCTTGGAGGCTTACATGTTATGTTGAGCCTGTGGGTGCACAGGAGCCAAGAATTGAGGTTTGGGAGCCTTCACCTAGATTTCAGAGGATGTGTGAAAATGCCTGCATTTTGTCCAGGCAGAGGTGTGCTTCAGAGGCAGAGTCGTGCTTCAGAGGCAGAGTCCTCATGGAGAACCTATGCTAGGGCAGTGCAGAAGATAAATGTGGGTTTGAAGCCTCTATGCAGTGTCCACTGGGGCACTGCCTAGTGGAGTTGTGAAAAAAGGGCAGCCATCCTCCAGATTCCAGAATGATACATCCACTGACAGCTTGCACTGCATGCTTAGAAAAGCTGCGGACACTCAAAACCAGCCCATAAAAGCAGCCAAAAGTGGGGCTGTACCCTTTAAAGCCACAGAGGTGGAGTTGCCCAAGACCATGGGAACCCACCTCTTGCATCAGCATGACCTGGATGTGACACATGAAGGCAAAGATCATTTTGGAACTTTAAGGTTTGACCCCCCTGCTGGATTTCAGACTTGCATGGGGCCTTCAGCCCCTTCATTTTGGTCAATTTCTACCATTTGGAATGGCCATATTTACCTAATGCCTGTGCCCCCGTTATATATGGGAAGTAACTAACTTGCTTTTCATTTTACAGGCTCATAGGCAGAAGGTACTTGCCTTGCCTCAGATGAGACTTTGGACTGTGGCCTTTTGAGTTAACCCTGAAGTAAACTAAGACTTTGGGGGACTACTGGGGAGGCATGATTGGTTTTGAAATGTGAGCACATGAGATTTGGGAGTGGCCAGGGGCAGAATGATATGGTTTGGTTATGTCTCCACCCAAATCTCAGCCTGAATTTTAATAATCTCCATGTGTCAAGAGCAAGGCCAGGTGGAGATAACTGAATCATGAGGGCAGTCTCCCCCATACTGTTCTTGTGGTACAGAATAAGTTTCATGAGATCTGATTGTGTTATATATGGGAGTTCCCCTACACAAACTCTCTTGCCTGCCACCAGGTAAGATGTCCTTTTGCTCTTCCTTTGTCTTCCAACATGATTGTGAAGCTTCCCCAGCCACATGGAACTGAGAGTTCATTAAACCTCTTTCCTTTATAAATTACCCAGTCTTGGGTGTGTCTCTATCAGCAGTGTGAGAACAGACTAATACAGTTACTTTCCATAAATTATCTGCCAACGCTGAGAAATTAGAGAATCAAAGCCTGACCTCCTTCAAGGTAATGGCATAATCACTCCAGTGACTACTTTTTTTTCCTCCTAGCAAGTTGGTTCAACCCACCGACCATGGACCACATGCAGCCCAGGAGGGTTTTGAATGCAACCCAACACAAATTTGCAAACTTTCTTAAAACGGTATGAGGGGTTTTTTGTGATTTTTTTTTTTTTTTTTTTTTGTTTAGCTCATCAATGATTGTAAGTGTTAGTATATTTTATGTGTGGCCCAAGACAATTCTTTTTCTTCCAATGTGGCCCAGGAGATCCCAAAAAATTAGACAGCCCTGTCTTAGAGATTTACTCTATATCATCACTTCCTATAATTCCAAGTCCACCTTTCTCTGTGTGCATTTTTTCTATCCCCATATTTTTGTCATATCCATTCTATGTTGAGACCCCTTACTGCCTGTAACCTACCCAATGACTAAGAACACATATCTTATGTGTACTGTAGAACTACCATGTTCCTCCTGTGATGATATCATTCCAAAGTACCTGAGAGGAATATGAACCAGGAAAGCAACTACTAGACTATATACATCACTTTAGAAAAGTAACAGAGCACACCAGGGCCTTGGAACAGGAATACATAAACCTAAGTCCCAGCATTGTAATCATCTGGAGACAGAATCTATTCTGTTCTGGCTCTTAAAATGAAGCATATATGAAACAAAACTAGGTGTGTTATATGATTTTGTTGTCTTTAGAGATCAAATAGTCTATTACCTATTCAAAACTACTCTTTTTCTTGCCTTCTCTGGTCCATCAGGATATCTCTTGAATATAGTATTTACTCTCAACTGAAAAATTAACAAATAAATGTGTTGGTACTTCCTCTTTGGTTCCATGAACTGAAATTTTGAATAAGAAGTTCTTTGTCAGAAGAAGGAGATTAAAAAGGCTTAGCTGGCACTGCAGGATGATCTTAGGAAGTCTGGAATTAATGGGAGGCCTGACTCTATCCTAGCAAGGCTATGATTGCCATGCTGTGATTCAAGGCAAATATCCAGGCACTCATCTAAAGAAATACAACAGGCAGATCAGTATTGTTATTATTAAAAACCAAGAGAAGCAACTTTAATTGTCAATGAGCCATTTTAAGGGGAAGACTGGTATATATGTATAAAATAAAATGAAACTTTTCTACCATTATTATTTTTCTTTCTTTTAGGAAGGCCACGTGGTCAGTACAGAGGCAAAGAACAGAATAGATGTTATTATGTATAATGATATCATAGTGGTCTATTTTACTTTCATTTTCTCTGTCTTCTTTAATCTTATCACAATGCATTTAGAGTTAATGCTCTCATGTCAAAACTGAAAAAAAATGTCTGGCAAAAATAAACTCTTTCACAACTTTATTGGATCTTGAACTCAGGTTTTCTGACTACAAGGAGACTGTGTATTTCCCCAGTGGAACATTTGCTTCAATTCTGAGTGCATTGAAAGTAGGGTTGCAACATAGTTTTATGTTCACCGCCCACAAATATTACATAGCATCTTGCTTTTATATATTTAATTCATCCTAGTTGCCTTAATGTAAATTAGGACAGAGAAGAATTTGATTAAGAAGGGTGCATACAGTCTTAGAAGCATTACTCACCATTATTTATTAATGTGCTAAATAATATTTTGAAAAATCTTACAACATCTAAAGCTACTCATAAAATATATAGAGATGCATTTATTTTGAGTGTAACAGAACTAGGTTTGGCTATATATCCACCTAAATTTAGAATTTGGAAGAATAATTTCCTCAATATTATAAATAAGAACTGAGCATTTATAACCTACTATAACATTGGGTTGTAGTAACATTATAATGTATTATAAATATAATAAGCATTTATAAGTAGTGTAATTTACTATAAACATTATGCATTGTAAATATTAGCTTGTCTACACTTAGACATACTGAAGTTTGTGTTTTTTAAAATTCATGATACCAGGGACTCATGTCCCATATCATAAACTTTAGTTCAGAGAAATGTGATTTCAGTATACTTATTTGTTTCTTCTTCAGCATCCAAATATTTCCTTTCTATTCATTTCTTATGAAAACAAATGAAATAATTAATGTTTCCCTGGTGCCCTTTCCACTCATAGTATTTTAGCTTTTTTCTTAAAATAAGAAATTTTTTAAAACATATCTTTTGCTGGGTGTGGTGGCTCACGCCTGTAATCCCAGCACTGTGGGAAGGCGGGCGGACCACTAGGTCAAGTGATCGAGACCATCCTGGCCAACATGGTGAAACCCCATCTCTACTAAAAATACAAAAATTAGCTGGGCGTGGTGGCACGTGCCTGGAATCTCAGCTACTCAGGAGACTGAGGCAGGAGAATCGCTTGAACCTGGGACACAGAGGTTGCAGTGAGCTGAGCTCGTGCCGCTGTACTCCAGTCTGGGACCAGAGTGAGACTCTGCCTCAAAAAGAAAAAAAAAAAAAAAAAGCATATCTTCTAGGTTTACCTGTTATTTTTATCTTATTGCCAAAAGTTTATAATACTTTTCTTTATTTTACCTGACTTCACTTATGATTCTTCTAACACCTTTAGAAATACCTATCTCCTTCTCTTGCTAGTGATAAATATTGTAAATGAAGATGAAACCTGTTTTACTATACTCTAAAAATCAACTTGGAAAGTTCTGATCATAGGAGAGAACAAAGTAAACACTATTATAATCCCCTTTTGATCACTGGGAGGCAAAACATTTGAGGAAAATTGAGTCATTGAATTGGTCTTTCCTCTGCATTTCATCTAAAGCTTAAAGGAAACCTGATGTGATTGCAGTATTAATTCAGACCTATAGGCCCCAGGACCTCATTATCTGAGAAAAACAGAGGCTTTTCAAATATGATGTACAAGACAGATTTTTTTTCTTCTAAAAAATAATAAAACTAAAACAAAACTAAAATAAAAGAACAAAAGCAAGGAAAGACTTTGAAGTATTTCCCTAAAGAAGAATTAAAAGTAGATATTGTTATAGAGAAGTTCAAAGTTTCTTCACTACTTTTTGTTATTACCTTTAGAAAGAGAAGATTTTCAAGGGCACACCCCATAAGACTCTAATTAAGATATAAGCCATTCGCAAAGGATTTAAATTCCTGCTGATTGGAATCAGTATGAACAATGAGGGTCTGAATCTGCAAATTCACTTTTCCAAGAAAAATTATGATAAATTTTAAAACAGTAATAACATTTGTAAAAGTACTTTTCAAAATGCAACTTGAAGAAAAAAAGATGTATTAGGCAGTAGAACAAGTTTTAAGAATTATAGCATTATCCTTACTCTTAAACTATAAGATTTTAACACATCAGCAATAAAACTTACAGATAAAAGATCCTTGACAGATAAATTTATTCAATAACAAATCTTAGTAGTTTCAAATTAAATTTCTTATCAAGTCTTATTAATTTCTTCCCCAAAACAGGCTTCATTTATTTCAAAGTCACCTTTTAACCCCTGTCCTCATATTGGAAATTGTCTTCTTTCTATCTTATGTTTTTCTTTCAGTCTGTTTATACCACTGTGCAAAATTCTGAACAATTTTATCTTGAACAAACATCTCTCATTTATTCTTTTCTTTCCTACATGATCTGTCACTACTTGAACCATGTCTTTCATCATCCCAGCTGTGAGTTCTGAGGGTGGACTACTACCTCATCCACTTTTGGATGGCTTCCACAAGCCATTCCTAATATTATTTCCAGCCAAGTCCTCTGAAGACACTGGTTTTCAGGTGGCACTCCCGAACCATGAGTTTTAATCACTGGTTGTTTCTTGTACACCACATCAAGTACATATTTTCTTTTCTTTCTTTGGAGATTTTCTGAAGTCTCATGTATGCTATGTGGCAGGAACTGTGCTAAGCAGGGGGGAACAAGACACAGCCCCTGCAATTTTTGATTTTACACTCTATTAGAGAAGACAACCACTGAACAAATAATTACAAGGACATTGAATTTCAGAAAAGAAAACTGTAGCAAGTCATGTGAACATTTAAAGGGTGCATTATTTATGTTATTTCGCTTTACAGACTATTCCTCTTATTATATTTTTTCCTCCTACGAGCATTCCCTTGAAGTTAGGCATACTAAACTACTTAACATTTACTAAACACATTTACTTAACATCTACTAGACATATACTTGTGTCGTATTCCCCATTCTTGAGCCTCCACTGTACAAGATTCTTAAAAATCTAGAGAAGGCAGCGTCCCAAGTATTATAATCACTTTTGTGGTTTCTGGGTATCCTCTACATACTTCTATTATGATACTTATCACCTTATATTTTAATATCAGTTATATGTGTCACAGGTTGTTATAATAGTATCTTGAGGGCAAGAACCATGTTTTAGAAATGTTCACACCATTCAAGCATCTGGAATGACGTTTATCAACTTACCAATCACTTAATATAGGGTGTATTGGCTTGCACTTCATTGCTTTTATAGGTCAGTTGCTTTGTATTCTTTTCCAAATAGATTGCCAAGCAATTAATTAAAAACAATGACTACAATTCATGCTTTCCATAATTCCCTGCTAATGAACCTGGCACATGTTCATGCATACCCTATTCTTCATCCATACACTGAAGTCCTTTTATTTTGCCAAGCCCTCTGTAGTCCCAAGGCCTTGTTTATACCATTTACTTCTTGTATTATTTTGTGCTTCTCAAACTGGTGTGCATATTCCTGCAATTTTGGAAGTACAAAACTGAGTGTAATTATTTAATGAAGTGGCAGGATAAATATAATGTTGTGTCTTGGAATATCAATTTATGTCCAATATTTGAAGAAAAAAGAATAACATGAAAATAATTTTAAATATTTGTAAACAACTTCAGATGCATAATATAATACAAAGTGTGAATCATTTTCAAAGTGATAAATGAAATTTTCATAAAATTTCAAATTTGCAGGGAGCTATCTGAGCTAAACTTTGACATTGTTCTATGATTGGGGTACTTTGTAGGAAGATTTGTAAAGAGCTTGAAATTTAGTGGAGTAACTAAGGGCTTTGAAAGCACCCAGTTTTTGTTATGATCAAGGATCTATTTCTCACTAATTGTAAGATAATTTACCTTTCTGAATTTTAGTTCCTTTATTTATAAAATGATAATAGCTGAGCATGGTGGCGTGCACCTGTAATCCCAGCAAACTCGGGAGTCTAAGGCACAAGAATCGCTTGAACCTGAGAGGCAGAGGTTGCAGTGAGCTGAGAAAGTGCCACTGCAGTCCAGCCTGGACAACAGAGTGAGACTCTTTCTCAAAAATAAATAAATAAAGAATGATGATAATAATGAATTAATAATTCAGCAGGTTACTCTGAGCATTAAATATGATGATGAGTGTAAAGTGCCTAGCACATAGTAGACAAAGTATAACTGAGTCTTAAGAAATAATTTATAGAGAATGCCTAAGAAATGATGACTATCCTGTCATCAATATTAATATTGTGTTTATTTCTAAACTAGAATTTTTATAGCTACAGGTTTTCTTTGGGCATTACATTGAGAAAATTTAAAGAACCAAATGTAATAAGAAAGTATATTATACAATAGTTCACATTTAGATGCAAGTTCAAACTCAGTTTTATTTTAACTGAAAGAACTACCATCTGCTTGGTGTCCACAGTCTCTTAGCAAAGGATTAGAGGTTTCAGGTCAATGCTTAAGGGACACAAATGTCCATAATAGGATAAATAGAAGGCTACCACCAGATTTAGCACTCTTGTCAAATACTCTAGTGGAAAGGCCAAGGTTCAAGTGTCACAGAACAAAACTCCTCTCACATTAAGTGCCTGTCTCTTAAGCAAGGCTCTTGAGAGCATTTCATTTCCTCAGAAAGGAGTAGTACAAATCTTTCTACACTTACCATGAGAGAAAAGAGAAATGTCAGGTGATCAAACTAATAAATGAACTGAATAAAATTTTTTAAAAAAAAGGCAAAAGGAGGCTGTCATACCTAAACATTTCTGAAAACAATTAGTAATAAACATGTTCTAATCAACTCACATGGGGGAAAAAATGCTGACAAGGATGCCCAAATAATTTATTAAAATGCATATATAAATATTTTCCTTAGTGTGAGGAATGTTTTAAGTATTTCCATAAACTTTAAAAAAAGAACCATAAAAATTTAGATTGATTAGTTGTTTCTTAAATTGTTTCTCTTGCTTTTTTTTGTGAAATTGGCATAATTCCAAACAGGTAATTTTACCTTCATTTGAAACGGTAATTAATTCTCCGAGAACTTAGAGAAACCATTGTCTTTACTGCTTGATAGTCAGAATCATAAGAAAATTACCTGAAACACAATAATATGATATAAAATAAAATTGTTCTTTGAGTGGGTTTATTTCTTGAACATGCATTTTGAATGAGGACTTCATTGAGTATAACAATGACATCCACTGGTAACGTGGAGTAAATTGATTTCCCTCAGTCACTTAACCAACTGAACTATAATTACAAGTGCAGTCCATTAACTGCAAGGGTTTAAATTCTTTCTTCTGTATATATTCAACAAGGTATGTATGTGAAATTGTCATACTAAACAACTGTTAAAGAAAATCATTGCTAGGAATAAGATTTCTTCATTCATTGGGGGTATATTCTGAACGAGGCTTTATGGAATAGAAAAGAACATTACTGGATAGAATACCTGAAAAGAATATTCCTTTTTAATCTCAATGCATCCAGAAGCATGTTTATTCTTTCCAGGAGAAACAGATGTTTTGGCGTATTTGTTTGCTTTAAAAACGACACAAATATATTTCAAAGAAGAGCTTTCTGACATTACTCTAGGATTCACAAAACAACCTCATAACTATGGTCTGGGTATTTAAAAAATACAAGCATTTTCATCAGAAATATCTGCCTTTATGAAAGCTAGATATATTGGTGGGTTTCCCTAATTTTTTATTTGTTTACTATCTACATTCCAGATGGAATGGTTATTTTGTCATCAAATTCTGGTGTTTTTTTTTATATTTTTTAATCAAGGTCAAAATAACAATTGCATTCTTTACTCATCAAATTCTTTACTTTTCTCCTTTTGAAAGCATTCACATGCGATGCTACTCATTTAATGAATGCACTGCAGGTAGCAGAATGAGCCTTCAAAATGATGCCAAGATAATTGTAGTACCCACTTTCTGAAACTTGGTCCTTAGTCACTTTCTAAATCTGTATTATGACAATAGTTACTATATTATCTTTTTAATTACGTAATCTGTGAAATATTTACATGAATATATAATTTCTCTCCTTTTATTATATACATGATTGCTGCTGTATTTTACTTCAGGTTTTGGGTAAATGTAACTGGTAACATGAAGTTCCAAGTTACACTTATAATTCTTCAATTATTTCTTGAAACCAAGATATGCCCTTTGCTAGTAAAAGATACAAAAGACTTGAGTGATACTTACTCTTCTTCTGGACATCCTATAACTGAAATACTGTGATCTAAAGTTGGTTATTATTGATACATTTTATGTTAGAAGATGAGGAAATAACAAAGGGAAGAAAAAATATTTAATACAGATATTCAAACGTATTTATTAAAAATAGGAAAGTAATTAGATAGCAATTATAGTTTTCATTTCCCTAACTGGTCACCTGTTGTTTTTTATAAAAATCTTAACCCACTACCTGTTCTATATTTTCTTTGCCCTCACCAAGCACCTCAGTGGGTCTTGGTCATTTGCCTGGTAGGATCACCAAAACTTTAATTTTTGAAGGGTCTGAATCATTAGCAGTCCTGCTTAAATTGGGTTGTAGTTTTTCATTGACTTCAATCACAGGACATGGTAGTACTGAGATACTCTAAGGAATATCCTATATTTCAGACATAATCTTCCTATGTCCTTTTTATAGTAGCATGCTAATTTCTTTTGGTAATCTGAATCCGCCATCCCAGCCAGCAGAGTAACTCTTTTCTGTGCCAACTGATTGAAAGGCATGAAAAGCTCCAAGTGACCATGTGGCAGTCTTAACTTACAGCTTAATTAAAGTATTATTATGTCTCATAGAGGAAGCATTTCTTCCTTTTGAATGCTAGGTTGTCTAAACCATCCAGACCAGTAAGGTATGTGGTAATGAGGAATGGAGGTAAAAATTGTGCTACTGTGTCACTAGAAATAATAGTAAGTGATGCCACTTTCATTTCCATTGTGAAGCAGGTTCACTGTGCATTGGTTACAAACTTGTTTATGTCTGGTAAGACAGAATACAATCATAAGGAACAAGTTACTTGAAGCAGATATATGACTCACAGACAGGCAGCAAAGTACAGCAGAAACCTAGAATTCATTGTGAACAGGTGACTCAAGGCTCAGGAAAGCTGCCCAGGGCACACAGAGTCCTGACTATGCATGTCTCATTTGCACCTCAGTTAAGAGACCAAGGAAAGCAACCCACTGTAGGGTTTACACCTCAGGGCAACCTGCTGCACTAGGCAAAGCTTTGAAGGACATATTTTTATGAGGGCTTCAACTGAGCCCATGTTGTTTCTGTCAGCCAACCCTTATCTCAGGGTGTTGCACTCCCAGCACATTCCACGGTTATTCTTGATAAAGACAAGCTAGAAAAGAGATAGAACTGAATCAATCCAAGGTTACCCAAATAACTGTACTGCATTCATCCCTTGACTCTTGGATGAGAGAATCCTTGTAATGAGAGAAACAGCCCCATATATTGGATACAAATTTAGAGCACATACACCCATCTGGAGCATACTGCCTGAGCCTTGGAAGGTATTAGCATTGCACAATTTTATCAAGCTAGCTGTTTCAGGATAAGAAGAAATGTGATAATATAAGTGAATTCCTTGTGCATAGACCTATTGTCACATTTCACAACAAGTAGAATTAACAGTGTTTTGCAAGGTAACTACTTCAGAGAAGGCTACTACAGGCAAAGTAGTGTTACCCTTTCTGACAGAAGTAGAAGAGCTACTTCTACTAGTAAAAATAAGACGAAATAGAATTTAAAGGTTCAATGTCTTCAGTTTCATTGACATTTTCCCATATGTGTCCATTCCATTTATCAGGATCCCATTCCTTACCAATTAGTAACTTTCTTTAATAAAACACACTGTCACAGGATTCTTAGGGTGCCCCTTTTCAGGCTGGAAAGCTCTGTGGCTGGTTGCACCTTTGCCAAAGTTTTGCTTGGGCCTACTGGGCTCATTCCACCCACTCGGCCTGGCAGGCTGCACTCAGCTCATGTTACTGGCCTGGATCCCATGCATGCCAATGGAGAGCCAGGCATGGAACGGTGAGGTGAGGGGTGTGTAAGTGAGTAAGCGCATAGCCAGGCATGCTGGCTGTTCAGGGTGGGCAGCAACAAGCGCCAGCATGGGTGCCAGCTTCCTGTGAGACTGAGGCTGGACCAGGTGTCTCTCAAGCACCTTTCACAGCTGGCACTGGGGAACACAGTGACGCCAAGAAATTTGAAGACACCGGGAACTGCAGAGCCCCAAAGAGGGTATCACAGTCCTGGCTTGGGGAGCTCCTAGGTTTGAGCTCTCCAGAGGGCCTCAGATCTTCTTTCCTTCTCTCTTCTATCTTTCTTGTTGCCTGTAACATGGTGAGCAAGGGGCATGTTTTAGCCCTGTTTGTGTTACAGCTCTTCCAGCCCCACCATTCAGTAGGTCCTGAGTTCTTGTCCTGCATCCAGGAAGAATGAGGTATGTGAACAAGTGGAGGGTAAGCAAGGCAAAGAGATGCTTTATTGAGTGACAGAATAGCTCAGAGGAGATCCACAGTGGGTAGCTTCTTTCCACAGCTCAGAGGAGATCTACAGTGGGTAGCTTCTTTCCTCACCTAGCTGAGTCTGGAGTTTTTATGGGCTTCAGAGGGGAGGAAGTACATGGTCATTGGTCCATGGGTGGCCATCTGTAGGCCCAGAGAAAGCACCAGAAGTTCTCATTCTGGTCCACAGAACTGGCAGCACAGCCCCCAGGCCTTCGGCTGTCCCCAGCCTGAAGGTGGGGTTTTACTGGGGACCAACTCCTTTCTGCCTAGGCCCCTGTCTGCCTCCTGCAGCCATTATACTGCCATCCATGGTGCCAGAGCACCCAGGCTATTCATGCCGAGGGTCACCTGCAAGCCTGTGCCACACCATTCTTAGCCCCTGCTTGACCTCCCTCCTTGCTCATCAGTGCCGAAAGTCTAGAGGGGACTGAGGTGACAAGGAACTTATATGTCAGCGTTACTCCGAGCATGGGCACACTGGCCAGCTTGTGACAGCACCCAGGCTCAGCCACAACACCTTTTCTCTGAAACCACAGCAAGTGCCAGGGGCAGGAAGAGGCCAGGCAACAGGAATAGGCACTTCTGATCCTGAGGTGGCAGGAGGGTCCCTGAGAGTGCCCAGGCCTGCAACTGCAGCTAAGCCACTGCAGTTGCCCCCAAGAGGGCAGGGCTCCCACCCCTCCACCATGGAAGGGGGTGGGGCTTTCACCTGTTTCTGGCTTGCACCAGCTCCATGGAGTGTGCAGCCCCAGCCATACCTCCCCCACAGCAGCTGGCCTCATGGCAATGACTCCAGACTGGCCACTGCTTCTATGAACACCCTATGATGCTGGGAATTCAATTTGTGCTGTAGTGACCACTATTGGGATGAGACTGGGGTCTGGTTTTCAGAAATCTTCGTGCTATGGCTATGGAAGGTAAGGATTTCTTTCAGGCCATACATAGAAACTTTCAGGTCACTTATTTAGCACTTGACATGTGAAATTCAAGCCCTAAATTTACCCTTTTTCCCCCAACATTCTCCAGTGCAGTTAGTTTGATTAAGGAGTATAATGAGTTTGATTGGCTACTCCTAACTGACAAAGTTAGGATTTTGTAGTTTATACTGAACAAAGTCATGATTTTGTAGTTTATACAGTTTTTTGTCAATGTTAGGATAAATGTGATCTTCTTTGCAGCTTTCTACATCATAAGTGGGTAAAGAAGTCTATGTATATAGTCTCTTAATAAAGGCTTTTTTATAATACATGTAAAAGTGTGTTCTCTGGTCTCATCACTCAGTTTGTGATCATAAATACATTTCCATAATCTTCACACTCTTTCTGAAGAAATTAAAAATTTAATATGGTTGTAAATCACTCAGTTCAGATTTATTTATCAGTACCAATTATACTAGACAAAATGTGTAAGATAATTATTAACATGGCACAACAACATGAGAAAACTTATACAGTAATTAGAACATAGTTGTCTTAGATCAATGCAATTCCTCCCCGGTTTTACAAATATTCAGTTTAATTATTTTTATGTTGGTGATTTTCATACTATATAGCTGCTGTAAAATAAGTATATAAAAATATTCATTATAAATATTTTGACCCAGGTTTACGAGCATAGGCTGCATAGCATGTATTTAATCTCAGTTGGTCTAGATTGATGACCTGCTTATCTGCAAACCTTCCTGGAGTATAATGATAATCCTTGACTAATTTTATGGAACATGTTATTTAAAGAGAAATAATTTTTCTACAACCTTACTCAGCACATAGAGACTTGGAGAAAAAGTTAATCTCCTGTGATTCAGCAGTGGAAGGATAAAGAGATACTTCACCTTAAGATTGGTGGGAATCACTACATAACTTCCTTTAATATAAACTTACACACAGGTTGTTCACCTATATATTTCATAAAGGTAAGTTCATCTTTATACATTCCTTGGCAATTGGACTTTTTATTTAAATTCTTTCATTGCCATTCTCTCATATTTACAAATAAGGGACTATCTCATTTGTAATAGATAAATAACATATTAAATAAAGACTTAAATATCTGATCCCAATAAACATTGTGTAAAATTACCATCTCTTTAAAATCTCACTTTGTATCTATTTGTAAATTTATTTATTTTTTTAAATTTCATTAGCTTTAGAGGTACAAGTGATTTTTGGTTACATGGTTAAATTGTATTGTGGTAAATTTGGGGCTAAAAGCCACACTAAAAGTGTACCCATCACCCAAATAGTGTACATTGTGCCAAATAGCTAATTTTTGATTCCCTACCCTCCCCACTTCTAATTCTCCAATGTCCATTATACCACTCAGTATCTCTGTCTTTGTGGTATTTGATTTTTTATTCCTGAGTTACTTCACTTAGAATAATGGCCTCTGGTTTCATCCAAGCTGCTGCAAGAGATATTATTTCATTCTTTCTTGATGGTTGAGTGGTATTCCCTGGGAGATTATACATACGAAAATGTGATATCTATCACGTATTCTTTATCCATTCTTCAGCTGATGGACACTTAGCTTGATTCAATATCTTGCAACTGTGAATTTTACTGCAATAAACATGCGTGCAGGTGTCTTTTGATAGGATTAATGACTTATTTTCCTTTGATTAGATACCTAGTAGAAAGATTTCTGGATCCAATTGTAGATCTACTTTTATTTATTTGAGAAATCTCCATAATGTTTTCCATAGAGGTTGTACTAATTTACATTCCCACCAACAGTTGATAAATGTTGTGTTTTCGGAAAGAACGTTCAACATCACCAATCATCAGGGAAATGCAAATGAAAACCACAGTGTAAATTTCAATTACATGCAATGAAAGGGCATGATCAGTAAATTATCTAATATTTGTGATGTGAATTGTTTGATAATGGAAAATTAACATAGTACTATTCAGTAATCTAACTTAAAAAAATTCATATATTACAGCAAAAAGAAATCATATTGTAGTGTAAAGTAGATAAAACTTGAAATATGATTATGAAGGATCACTATTAGGGTTTGGATGAATAGTATAAGTTTATTATTTACAGATTTATAGTCCATGGTATTTTGAAATTCACAATATGGTAATACTATAGCATATGATTTATTATTTGCATGATTTGTGTCTTTGGAGATTAAATATGTCCATATTTTAAATAGGAAACAACCCATACTGTAAAATGCATACTAGGTGGTCATTGAATATTGAAAAGGTTAGATTTTAACCATATTGCTAGAATGGAAGTTCAAAATAATAAGGTTGAGTTATAAGATAGAATTATATTCTTATACATACTTCTTAAATTATGCAAATTTTACAGACTATTCTAATATTTAATTTCATCTTAAGGATTTACAATGTGATCATTTATTTTATTTTGGAAATAATAGTTATGCAGCATTGATTTTAGATTATCTATAACGTACTATATGATAAAAATTAGCATATAAAATACATACTCAATATTTTAATATGATTCAAAATGTCTATATCTGCTTCACAGCAACTTCAGATTTTCTTTTTTTATTATACTTTAAGTTCTAGGGTACATGTGCACAACGTACAGGTTTGTTACATATGTATACATGTGCCATGTTCGTGTGCTGCACCCATTAACTCATCATTTACATTAGGTATATCTCCTAATGTTATCCCTCCCTCCTCCCCCCTCCCCACAATAGGCCCCAGTGTGTGATGTTCCCCTTCCTGTGTCTAAGTGATCTCATTGTTCAATTCCCAACTATGAGTGAGAACATGCAGTGTTTGGTTTTCTGTTCTTGTGATAGTTTGCTGAGAATGATGGTTTCCAGCTGCTTCCGTGTCCCTACAAAGGACACGAACTCATCCTTTTTTATGGCTGCATAGTATTCCATGGTGTGTATGTGCCACATTTTCTTAATTCAGTCTGTCACTGATGGACATTTGGGTTGATTCCAAGTCTTTGCTATTGTGAATAGTGCCGCAATAAACATACGGCACTATTCACAATAGTGAATATAAATAGCATAAATAAACATCTTAAAGGCTGTTAAGAGTGTGGTAAAGTTTCTTATTACTGTTGTGTCTTTATTCATTATATTAAGCCAGCTCTGGAATGGTCAGAGGTCTAGCTGCAATGGCCACCAATGTCATGGTTTCTTCATGGCAAGTCTTATAATTTGTCAGTCTTATCTTTGTGTTTTTGTCATTTTTGCTTTCATTTGAAAATGATTTTCACTGAACATGTGTTTTCAGTCTATGCCATTGTCCCACAAAAGTTAATGTCTGATGTAGACCTAATGTTGCTGTTTATGAGATGTAGTTATATGAAATACACCATTTGGCTTTCTGTACTATTTTTTTCTTAAAATGGATTTTGCCTGAAAATGATTTTGCCATCTTTATTCTCTTTTTCTGAATCTCCCTGCTGTATGAGTCCCCATCAATTATATCTACACTTTCTGGTTTGGTTAAGTCTTGATTTTGTTAAGTCTCTTGTGTAAGCAGCCTTTACTTAAATTTCTTTAAAAATGTTTTACTATGTAAATAAGACATATTAATTTTAGATAAATGGAATATGCAAAAAGGAATCTCTATAATTATCTCACACTAGAGAGTAACACTGTTTATATATGGCATAGTCTTTCAGATGTCTTATGTATATATCCTTATTGCTCATTATATCAAAAGTAAAATCATTTTAGTATTTTTCTGACATTAATGAGAATGCCTGTAATATTTCACTAGTAAATAAATACAAAGCATTATAGTTGATTATTAGGGTTTGTGTTTTTTGTTATAATGTTATAATATTCTTAATTTTATCAATAAATTTTAACGTCAATGTCAGTGATTTGTTTTTTATTATATTTTATACTTTTGAAATATAAGTGCAATGGATTTAATTAATACACTGCCTACTGCTAAATATATTTTATGCCTTTGGATTAAAATCTGCATGCTTAATTAAATATAATTATTTGACATCACTATATCAACTTTTTAAAATGTATTTGGGACTTACGCATGTGCGTTGTTCATTACTGAGACTGGTCTTTCTTTAATCAATGTGGTATTTGTTTCTAGGCTTTATATCAGAAAGGTTCTGTCATTTTTTTTTATCCTCTGTAAAAATGTTTTGAGATTATTTCATCTTCAACTTAAATGTAGTAGAGTTTAAATAGCTTAATTTGTAAATATATATAAATTAAGAATATTAATTCTTACAGCTATACATTCTTATATATATTCATTTATCTCTTTCTACATATACATACACATATGTAGATATGTATACATAACCATATACATAAGTAGAGAGAGAGAGAAAGAGAGAGAGAGATATTCTGAGAAAAGTATGGCTTGAGAACTTTTCAGAACTACACAAAGTTCTTCCTTTCCAATAACATTATCTGGGCTAGGTCAATTTTTTTGTGTGTGTGTATATTAAAACAAAGTGACATAAGAGAATAATAGGTTAAATACAGAAGAAAATATGAAGAACCCAACTGCTTCTGTTCAAATACAGATGAAAGAAAATTTGAAAAATGTAAAAGCATGCCAAAATTCATACTACAATTTTCCCTTTTGGAAAATATAAACATTTTGCATGGGAAAAGTGCTATGTTAACATTTAATAAATTATTTAATGTATTTTAGAATAAAATAATAAATACATACCTCTGAAATTCAGTTTTAATTTATCATGCGACAACTGTTGATAAATGAAACGTCACATAAATGATAGTCTCTTGGAATTCTCAAAACTGTGTTTAGCCTACGCAGGGCTCTCTGGATCTGTTTGATAATCATTTTGCCAGTCATTAGCTATATCAACTTTTTTTTTTTTTTGGATTGTGAAATCTTTCCTTTGTATGGAAGAATACATATCCTAGACTGCCTTGGATTTAGAGTTTCAGATGTGGTACAGGTTGCACCAATAAGAATAACATATAAGGAATTTGGAACATAGAAATAAAGCAGCATGAGAAGGAGACCAATCATTTGATGGTTGACCATTCCGCTAGCAAGTATGGTCCAAAAGACCTTACATTTTCTTGTTGCTGCTATATCAGAGATGCTTCGGTAAAATCTCTTAGCTTCATAAAAGGTACAGGAAAAATGCAGAACACCCATTTCATAGTTTAGATCATGGTGAAAGAGGGACAATACTAGAACCAACACTGCATAGCAGTTGATTAAACACTATCTTGATATATAAAGGCAGAAAACTCTGTGATATCTGCTGTGACTCTGAGAGTTTTTCCTAAAAGCTCAGCCAAGCTTTCATTTTTTAGTTTTTCAACAAATCTATATTTCTATAAATCAACCAATTTTGTAATACATTGCAATTTATAATTCACATACAAATAGCTGGCATAAATTCTGTTGTCTGCAGCTGAATCCCTCGGATACTATTTGTCCTCCCTGAAATATGCTATGTCTTGCACTTAAACCAGTTGAACCATCAGCATATTTTGAAAAATAAATATGGCCGACGTCTTAATTCATGTATAGCTATCTTCATATTTTGCACCTTTTGACAAATTTAGATAAATGTATATTTCTAAAACTTTGCCATACATTAGGGCATTTTGGAGTCTGTTAAGTATATTAGCGGTGCTAATTCTGAGTAACTGTGATCAAATTATACATTGTTAGTGTTGCCCTTTGCTTTGCTCTCATTTAAGTGTTTTTGAGATATACCTGAAAATTTTCTATTATATTAGTCAGTTCTAAGGTTTTGGCTACTTTCAAATGTATCGATTTTGCTTTAACTTTTGCTTTAATTATATTATTGCTCCAGATTCAATATTTTAATGGTTAATTCATGAAATTTTATGAGCTCTTTTGAAATGAAAGTAATGATTATATTAGTTATATATGTAAAAATGTGTATTTAAATATGTCTGTGTGTGTGTATATATATATGTGGGTGTTTTTCATTTTATTCCTTCATCAATGACTGAAAACATTGTGCAGACAACCCACCATTATTTTCTGGCTGTCAATTTATTTTAATTGTTTATATTGTATGCATTTTACATATCATTTTAGTGCATACGTATTCACAAAAGATATAGCTTTGCTGTTAATTTAATTTGCCAATATAAATATTTTTCTCTTAAGTTTTCTTCTTTTCTGCATTTCTGTGTCTCTGTTTATGTGTATATGAGTAATATATAATGTATATTCTTGTTTGAGTCCATAGGAAAAAATGAGATAATTTAAAATCACTAAGTAGGCCTGTTGTAATAAGTGTAAAATAGAAAAAGAAATCCAACTTATAACAATTTATCAAAACTTAAAATCTTTTTTTAAAGGCTTTATTCCCATATACATTCTTTATGCCCTGTGTTGTATTGTTTCTTAGAATCAAGAAAGGCTTACTACTTTGTTTTGACAATCTTCATGATTAGTTTTTTTTTTTTTTGATGGAGTCTCGCTCTGTTGCCCAGGCTGGAATGCAGAGGTGCAATCTCGGCCCACTGCAAGCTCCACCTCTGGGTTCAAGCAATTCTTCTGCCTCAGCCTCCCAAGTAGCTGGGATTGCAGACATGTGCCACCACACATAGCTAATTTTGTATTTTAGTAGACACAAGGTTTCTCCATGTTGGTCAGGCTGGTCTGGAACTCCTGACTTCAGGTGATCTGCCCGCCTTGGCCTCCCAAAGTGCTGGGATTACAGGTGTGAGCCACAGTGCCTGGCAAAAAAAAAATTAATATCTTAATCTTCATTAGTATAATTGTCAGCATTAAAAAAAAGTATATTTTAGTCTTGCTGTTAAAAGAATGATTATATACTTTTATTTACTAGTACCAGTCCTGATTGCCTGAATAAATTATCTAATGTTTATATATAGTTTAGATTTTAAACAATATTTTAATATTTTAATAGCGTGCACTTTTTTCTTTAAAATAATTTTTTAAATATTAAAACACATACAATAATAATTTTATTATTCTACCAGGCTTGCTGAGAGTCACTATTTGCATTTTATT